>NW_027520295.1:0-298323 GCF_051991245.1 Festucalex cinctus | reverse complement strand
AAAATCTTAAAAATTAACAGGTGCCCAAGCAATTTCATGCTAGAATCATCATCCGGAGGCCAAAATAAACTAAATACAGCAAAAGATTTGAGTGCACAACGTTTGGTTTAGATTTGACAGCCATAATCAGCAATTGTGTACATTTGAGCTGAATGTGTCAAAATCTTAAAAATTAACAGGTGCCCAAGCAATTTCATGCTAGAATCATCATCCGGATGCCAAAATAAACTAAATACAGCAAAAGATTTGAGTGCACAACGTTTGGTTTAGGTTTGACAGCCATAATCACCTTTTTATTGCTTTAAATGCGTTTTTAGCGCATGATTGTACATTTGAGCTGAATGTGTCAAAATCTTAAAAATTAACAGGTGCCCAAGCAATTTCATGCTAGAATCATCATCCGGATGCCAAAATAACTAAATACAGCAAAAGATTTGAGTGCACAACGTTTGGTTTAGATTTGACAGCCATAATCAGCAATTGTGTACATTTGAGCTGAATGTGTCAAAATCTTAAAAATTAACAGGTGCCCAAGCAATTTCATGCTAGAATCATCATCCGGATGCCAAAATAAACTAAATACAGCAAAAGATTTGAGTGCACAACGTTTGTTTAGGTTTGACAGCCATAATCACCTTTTTATTGCTTTAAATGCGTTTTTAGCGCATGATTGTACATTTGAGCTGAATGTGTCAAAATCTTAAAAATTAACAGGTGCCCAAGCAATTTCATGCTAGAATCATCATCCGGATGCCAAAATAAACTAAATACAGCAAAAGATTTGAGTGCACAACGTTTGGTTTAGATTTGACAGCCATAATCAGCAATTGTGTACATTTGAGCTGAATGTGTCAAAATCTTAAAAATTAACAGGTGCCCAAGCAATTTCATGCTAGAATCATCATACGGATGCCAAAATAAACTAAATACAGCAAAAGATTTGAGTGCACAACGTTTGGTTTAGATTTGACAGCCATAATCAGCAATTGTGTACATTTGAGCTGAATGTGTCAAAATCTTAAAAATTAACAGGTGCCCAAGCAATTTCATGCTAGAATCATCATCCGGATGCCAAAATAAACTAAATACAGCAAAAGATTTGAGTGCACAACGTTTGGTTTAGGTTTGACAGCCATAATCACCTTTTTATTGCTTTAAATGCGTTTTTAGCGCATGATTGTACATTTGAGCTGAATGTGTCAAAATCTTAAAAATTAACAGGTGCCCAAGCAATTTCATGCTAGAATCATCATCCGGATGCCAAAATAAACAAAATACAGCAAAAGATTTGAGTGCACAACGTTTGGTTTAGATTTGACAGCCATAATCAGCAATTGTGTACATTTGAGCTGAATGTGTCAAAATCTTAAAAATTAACAGGTGCCCAAGCAATTTCATGCTAGAATCATCATCCGGATGCCAAAATAAACTAAATAGAGCAAAAGATTTGAGTGCACAACGTTTGGTTTAGATTTGACAGCCATAATCAGCAATTGTGTACATTTGAGCTGAATGTGTCAAAATCTTAAAAATTAACAGGTGCCCAAGCAATTTCATGCTAGAATCATCATCCGGATGCCAAAATAAACTAAATACAGCAAAAGATTTGAGTGCACAACGTTTGGTTTAGGTTTGACAGCCATAATCACCTTTTTATTGCTTTAAATGCGTTTTTAGCGCATGATTGTACATTTGAGCTGAATGTGTCAAAATCTTAAAAATTAACAGGTGCCCAAGCAATTTCATGCTAGAATCATCATCCGGATGCCAAAATAAACAAAATACAGCAAAAGATTTGAGTGCACAACGTTTGGTTTAGATTTGACAGCCATAATCAGCAATTGTGTACATTTGAGCTGAATGTGTCAAAATCTTAAAAATTAACAGGTGCCCAAGCAATTTCATGCTAGAATCATCATCCGGATGCCAAAATAAACTAAATACAGCAAAAGATTTGAGTGCACAACGTTTGGTTTAGATTTGACAGCCATAATCAGCAATTGTGTACATTTGAGCTGAATGTGTCAAAATCTTAAAAATTAACAGGTGCCCAAGCAATTTCATGCTAGAATCATCATCCGGATGCCAAAATAAACTAAATACAGCAAAAGATTTGAGTGCACAACGTTTGGTTTAGATTTGACAGCCATAATCAGCAATTGTGTACATTTGAGCTGAATGTGTCAAAATCTTAAAAATTAACAGGTGCCCAAGCAATTTCATGCTAGAATCATCATCCGGATGCCCAAATAAACTAAATACAGCAAAAGATTTGAGTGCACAACGTTTGGTTTAGGTTTGACAGCCATAATCACCTTTTTATTGCTTTAAATGCGTTTTTAGGGCATGATTGTACATTTGAGCTGAATGTGTCAAAATCTTAAAAATTAACAGGTGCCCAAGCAATTTCATGCTAGAATCATCATCCGGATGCCAAAATAAACTAAATACAGCAAAAGATTTGAGTGCACAACGTTTGGTTTAGATTTGACAGCCATAATCAGCAATTGTGTACATTTGAGCTGAATGTGTCAAAATCTTAAAAATTAACAGGTGCCCAAGCAATTTCATGCTAGAATCATCATCCGGATGCCCAAATAAACTAAATACAGCAAAAGATTTGAGTGCACAACGTTTGGTTTAGGTTTGACAGCCATAATCACCTTTTTATTGCTTTAAATGCGTTTTTAGGGCATGATTGTACATTTGAGCTGAATGTGTCAAAATCTTAAAAATTAACAGGTGCCCAAGCAATTTCATGCTAGAATCATCATCCGGATGCCAAAATAAACTAAATACAGCAAAAGATTTGAGTGCACAACGTTTGGTTTAGATTTGACAGCCATAATCAGCAATTGTGTACATTTGAGCTGAATGTGTCAAAATCTTAAAAATTAACAGGTGCCCAAGCAATTTCATGCTAGAATCATCATCCGGATGCCAAAATAAACTAAATACAGCAAAAGATTTGAGTGCACAACGTTTGGTTTAGGTTTGACAGCCATAATCACCTTTTTATTGCTTTAAATGCGTTTTTAGCGCATGATTGTACATTTGAGCTGAATGTGTCAAAATCTTAAAAATTAACAGGTGCCCAAGCAATTTCATGCTAGAATCATCATCCGGATGCCAAAATAAACTAAATACAGCAAAAGATTTGAGTGCACAACGTTTGGTTTAGATTTGACAGCCATAATCAGCAATTGTGTACATTTGAGCTGAATGTGTCAAAATCTTAAAAATTAACAGGTGCCCAAGCAATTTCATGCTAGAATCATCATCCGGATGCCAAAATAAACTAAATACAGCAAAAGATTTGAGTGCACAACGTTTGGTTTAGGTTTGACAGCCATAATCACCTTTTTATTGCTTTAAATGCGTTTTTAGGGCATGATTGTACATTTGAGCTGAATGTGTCAAAATCTTAAAAATTAACAGGTGCCCAAGCAATTTCATGCTAGAATCATCATCCGGATGCCAAAATAAACTAAATACAGCAAAAGATTTGAGTGCACAACGTTTGGTTTAGATTTGACAGCCATAATCAGCAATTGTGTACATTTGAGCTGAATGTGTCAAAATCTTAAAAATTAACAGGTGCCCAAGCAATTTCATGCTAGAATCATCATCCGGATGCCAAAATAAACTAAATACAGCAAAAGATTTGAGTGCACAACGTTTGGTTTAGGTTTGACAGCCATAATCACCTTTTTATTGCTTTAAATGCGTTTTTAGCGCATGATTGTACATTTGAGCTGAATGTGTCAAAATCTTAAAAATTAACAGGTGCCCAAGCAATTTCATGCTAGAATCATCATCCGGATGCCAAAATAAACTAAATACAGCAAAAGATTTGAGTGCACAACGTTTGGTTTAGATTTGACAGCCATAATCAGCAATTGTGTACATTTGAGCTGAATGTGTCAAAATCTTAAAAATTAACAGGTGCCCAAGCAATTTCATGCTAGAATCATCATCCGGATGCCAAAATAAACTAAATACAGCAAAAGATTTGAGTGCACAACGTTTGGTTTAGGTTTGACAGCCATAATCACCTTTTTATTGCTTTAAATGCGTTTTTAGCGCATGATTGTACATTTGAGCTGAATGTGTCAAAATCTTAAAAATTAACAGGTGCCCAAGCAATTTCATGCTAGAATCATCATCCGGAGGCCAAAATAAACTAAATACAGCAAAAGATTTGAGTGCACAACGTTTGGTTTAGATTTGACAGCCATAATCAGCAATTGTGTACATTTGAGCTGAATGTGTCAAAATCTTAAAAATTAACAGGTGCCCAAGCAATTTCATGCTAGAATCATCATCCGGATGCCAAAATAAACTAAATACAGCAAAAGATTTGAGTGCACAACGTTTGGTTTAGGTTTGACAGCCATAATCACCTTTTTATTGCTTTAAATGCGTTTTTAGCGCATGATTGTACATTTGAGCTGAATGTGTCAAAATCTTAAAAATTAACAGGTGCCCAAGCAATTTCATGCTAGAATCATCATCCGGATGCCAAAATAAACTAAATACAGCAAAAGATTTGAGTGCACAACGTTTGGTTTAGATTTGACAGCCATAATCAGCAATTGTGTACATTTGAGCTGAATGTGTCAAAATCTTAAAAATTAACAGGTGCCCAAGCAATTTCATGCTAGAATCATCATCCGGATGCCAAAATAAACTAAATACAGCAAAAGATTTGAGTGCACAACGTTTGGTTTAGGTTTGACAGCCATAATCACCTTTTTATTGCTTTAAATGCGTTTTTAGCGCATGATTGTACATTTGAGCTGAATGTGTCAAAATCTTAAAAATTAACAGGTGCCCAAGCAATTTCATGCTAGAATCATCATCCGGATGCCAAAATAAACTAAATACAGCAAAAGATTTGAGTGCACAACGTTTGGTTTAGATTTGACAGCCATAATCAGCAATTGTGTACATTTGAGCTGAATGTGTCAAAATCTTAAAAATTAACAGGTGCCCAAGCAATTTCATGCTAGAATCATCATCCGGATGCCAAAATAAACTAAATACAGCAAAAGATTTGAGTGCACAACGTTTGGTTTAGGTTTGACAGCCATAATCACCTTTTTATTGCTTTAAATGCGTTTTTAGCGCATGATTGTACATTTGAGCTGAATGTGTCAAAATCTTAAAAATTAACAGGTGCCCAAGCAATTTCATGCTAGAATCATCATCCGGATGCCAAAATAAACAAAATACAGCAAAAGATTTGAGTGCACAACGTTTGGTTTAGATTTGACAGCCATAATCAGCAATTGTGTACATTTGAGCTGAATGTGTCAAAATCTTAAAAATTAACAGGTGCCCAAGCAATTTCATGCTAGAATCATCATCCGGATGCCAAAATAAACTAAATAGAGCAAAAGATTTGAGTGCACAACGTTTGGTTTAGATTTGACAGCCATAATCAGCAATTGTGTACATTTGAGCTGAATGTGTCAAAATCTTAAAAATTAACAGGTGCCCAAGCAATTTCATGGTAGAATCATCATCCGGATGCCAAAATAAACTAAATACAGCAAAAGATTTGAGTGCACAACGTTTGGTTTAGGTTTGACAGCCATAATCACCTTTTTATTGCTTTAAATGCGTTTTTAGCGCATGATTGTACATTTGAGCTGAATGTGTCAAAATCTTAAAAATTAACAGGTGCCCAAGCAATTTCATGCTAGAATCATCATCCGGATGCCAAAATAAACTAAATACAGCAAAAGATTTGAGTGCACAACGTTTGGTTTAGATTTGACAGCCATAATCAGCAATTGTGTATATTTGAGCTGAATGTGTCAAAATCTTAAAAATTAACAGGTGCCCAAGCAATTTCATGCTAGAATCATCATCCGGATGCCAAAATAAACTAAATACAGCAAAAGATTTGAGTGCACAACGTTTGGTTTAGATTTGACAGCCATAATCAGCAATTGTGTACATTTGAGCTGAATGTGTCAAAATCTTAAAAATTAACAGGTGCCCAAGCAATTTCATGCTAGAATCATCATCCGGATGCCAAAATAAACTAAATACAGCAAAAGATTTGAGTGCACAACGTTTGGTTTAGGTTTGACAGCCATAATCACCTTTTTATTGCTTTAAATGCGTTTTTAGCGCATGATTGTACATTTGAGCTGAATGTGTCAAAATCTTAAAAATTAACAGGTGCCCAAGCAATTTCATGCTAGAATCATCATCCGGATGCCAAAATAAACTAAATACAGCAAAAGATTTGAGTGCACAACGTTTGGTTTAGATTTGACAGCCATAATCAGCAATTGTGTACATTTGAGCTGAATGTGTCAAAATCTTAAAAATTAACAGGTGCCCAAGCAATTTCATGCTAGAATCATCATCCGGATGCCAAAATAAACTAAATACAGCAAAAGATTTGAGTGCACAACGTTTGGTTTAGATTTGACAGCCATAATCAGCAATTGTGTACATTTGAGCTGAATGTGTCAAAATCTTAAAAATTAACAGGTGCCCAAGCAATTTCATGCTAGAATCATCATCCGGATGCCAAAATAAACTAAATACAGCAAAAGATTTGAGTGCACAACGTTTGGTTTAGGTTTGACAGCCATAATCACCTTTTTATTGCTTTAAATGCGTTTTTAGGGCATGATTGTACATTTGAGCTGAATGTGTCAAAATCTTAAAAATTAACAGGTGCCCAAGCAATTTCATGCTAGAATCATCATCCGGATGCCAAAATAAACTAAATACAGCAAAAGATTTGAGTGCACAACGTTTGGTTTAGATTTGACAGCCATAATCAGCAATTGTGTACATTTGAGCTGAATGTGTCAAAATCTTAAAAATTAACAGGTGCCCAAGCAATTTCATGCTAGAATCATCATCCGGATGCCAAAATAAACTAAATACAGCAAAAGATTTGAGTGCACAACGTTTGGTTTAGGTTTGACAGCCATAATCACCTTTTTATTGCTTTAAATGCGTTTTTAGCGCATGATTGTACATTTGAGCTGAATGTGTCAAAATCTTAAAAATTAACAGGTGCCCAAGCAATTTCATGCTAGAATCATCATCCGGATGCCAAAATAAACTAAATACAGCAAAAGATTTGAGTGCACAACGTTTGGTTTAGATTTGACAGCCATAATCAGCAATTGTGTACATTTGAGCTGAATGTGTCAAAATCTTAAAAATTAACAGGTGCCCAAGCAATTTCATGCTAGAATCATCATCCGGATGCCAAAATAAACTAAATACAGCAAAAGATTTGAGTGCACAACGTTTGGTTTAGGTTTGACAGCCATAATCACCTTTTTATTGCTTTAAATGCGTTTTTAGCGCATGATTGTACATTTGAGCTGAATGTGTCAAAATCTTAAAAATTAACAGGTGCCCAAGCAATTTCATGCTAGAATCATCATCCGGAGGCCAAAATAAACTAAATACAGCAAAAGATTTGAGTGCACAACGTTTGGTTTAGATTTGACAGCCATAATCAGCAATTGTGTACATTTGAGCTGAATGTGTCAAAATCTTAAAAATTAACAGGTGCCCAAGCAATTTCATGCTAGAATCATCATCCGGATGCCAAAATAAACTAAATACAGCAAAAGATTTGAGTGCACAACGTTTGGTTTAGGTTTGACAGCCATAATCACCTTTTTATTGCTTTAAATGCGTTTTTAGCGCATGATTGTACATTTGAGCTGAATGTGTCAAAATCTTAAAAATTAACAGGTGCCCAAGCAATTTCATGCTAGAATCATCATCCGGATGCCAAAATAAACTAAATACAGCAAAAGATTTGAGTGCACAACGTTTGGTTTAGATTTGACAGCCATAATCAGCAATTGTGTACATTTGAGCTGAATGTGTCAAAATCTTAAAAATTAACAGGTGCCCAAGCAATTTCATGCTAGAATCATCATCCGGATGCCAAAATAAACTAAATACAGCAAAAGATTTGAGTGCACAACGTTTGGTTTAGGTTTGACAGCCATAATCACCTTTTTATTGCTTTAAATGCGTTTTTAGCGCATGATTGTACATTTGAGCTGAATGTGTCAAAATCTTAAAAATTAACAGGTGCCCAAGCAATTTCATGCTAGAATCATCATCCGGATGCCAAAATAAACTAAATACAGCAAAAGATTTGAGTGCACAACGTTTGGTTTAGATTTGACAGCCATAATCAGCAATTGTGTACATTTGAGCTGAATGTGTCAAAATCTTAAAAATTAACAGGTGCCCAAGCAATTTCATGCTAGAATCATCATACGGATGCCAAAATAAACTAAATACAGCAAAAGATTTGAGTGCACAACGTTTGGTTTAGATTTGACAGCCATAATCAGCAATTGTGTACATTTGAGCTGAATGTGTCAAAATCTTAAAAATTAACAGGTGCCCAAGCAATTTCATGCTAGAATCATCATCCGGATGCCAAAATAAACTAAATACAGCAAAAGATTTGAGTGCACAACGTTTGGTTTAGGTTTGACAGCCATAATCACCTTTTTATTGCTTTAAATGCGTTTTTAGCGCATGATTGTACATTTGAGCTGAATGTGTCAAAATCTTAAAAATTAACAGGTGCCCAAGCAATTTCATGCTAGAATCATCATCCGGATGCCAAAATAAACAAAATACAGCAAAAGATTTGAGTGCACAACGTTTGGTTTAGATTTGACAGCCATAATCAGCAATTGTGTACATTTGAGCTGAATGTGTCAAAATCTTAAAAATTAACAGGTGCCCAAGCAATTTCATGCTAGAATCATCATCCGGATGCCAAAATAAACTAAATAGAGCAAAAGATTTGAGTGCACAACGTTTGGTTTAGATTTGACAGCCATAATCAGCAATTGTGTACATTTGAGCTGAATGTGTCAAAATCTTAAAAATTAACAGGTGCCCAAGCAATTTCATGGTAGAATCATCATCCGGATGCCAAAATAAACTAAATACAGCAAAAGATTTGAGTGCACAACGTTTGGTTTAGGTTTGACAGCCATAATCACCTTTTTATTGCTTTAAATGCGTTTTTAGCGCATGATTGTACATTTGAGCTGAATGTGTCAAAATCTTAAAAATTAACAGGTGCCCAAGCAATTTCATGCTAGAATCATCATCCGGATGCCAAAATAAACTAAATACAGCAAAAGATTTGAGTGCACAACGTTTGGTTTAGATTTGACAGCCATAATCAGCAATTGTGTATATTTGAGCTGAATGTGTCAAAATCTTAAAAATTAACAGGTGCCCAAGCAATTTCATGCTAGAATCATCATCCGGATGCCAAAATAAACTAAATACAGCAAAAGATTTGAGTGCACAACGTTTGGTTTAGATTTGACAGCCATAATCAGCAATTGTGTACATTTGAGCTGAATGTGTCAAAATCTTAAAAATTAACAGGTGCCCAAGCAATTTCATGCTAGAATCATCATCCGGATGCCAAAATAAACTAAATACAGCAAAAGATTTGAGTGCACAACGTTTGGTTTAGGTTTGACAGCCATAATCACCTTTTTATTGCTTTAAATGCGTTTTTAGCGCATGATTGTACATTTGAGCTGAATGTGTCAAAATCTTAAAAATTAACAGGTGCCCAAGCAATTTCATGCTAGAATCATCATCCGGATGCCAAAATAAACTAAATACAGCAAAAGATTTGAGTGCACAACGTTTGGTTTAGATTTGACAGCCATAATCAGCAATTGTGTACATTTGAGCTGAATGTGTCAAAATCTTAAAAATTAACAGGTGCCCAAGCAATTTCATGCTAGAATCATCATACGGATGCCAAAATAAACTAAATACAGCAAAAGATTTGAGTGCACAACGTTTGGTTTAGATTTGACAGCCATAATCAGCAATTGTGTACATTTGAGCTGAATGTGTCAAAATCTTAAAAATTAACAGGTGCCCAAGCAATTTCATGCTAGAATCATCATCCGGATGCCAAAATAAACTAAATACAGCAAAAGATTTGAGTGCACAACGTTTGGTTTAGGTTTGACAGCCATAATCACCTTTTTATTGCTTTAAATGCGTTTTTAGCGCATGATTGTACATTTGAGCTGAATGTGTCAAAATCTTAAAAATTAACAGGTGCCCAAGCAATTTCATGCTAGAATCATCATCCGGATGCCAAAATAAACAAAATACAGCAAAAGATTTGAGTGCACAACGTTTGGTTTAGATTTGACAGCCATAATCAGCAATTGTGTACATTTGAGCTGAATGTGTCAAAATCTTAAAAATTAACAGGTGCCCAAGCAATTTCATGCTAGAATCATCATCCGGATGCCAAAATAAACTAAATAGAGCAAAAGATTTGAGTGCACAACGTTTGGTTTAGATTTGACAGCCATAATCAGCAATTGTGTACATTTGAGCTGAATGTGTCAAAATCTTAAAAATTAACAGGTGCCCAAGCAATTTCATGGTAGAATCATCATCCGGATGCCAAAATAAACTAAATACAGCAAAAGATTTGAGTGCACAACGTTTGGTTTAGGTTTGACAGCCATAATCACCTTTTTATTGCTTTAAATGCGTTTTTAGCGCATGATTGTACATTTGAGCTGAATGTGTCAAAATCTTAAAAATTAACAGGTGCCCAAGCAATTTCATGCTAGAATCATCATCCGGATGCCAAAATAAACTAAATACAGCAAAAGATTTGAGTGCACAACGTTTGGTTTAGATTTGACAGCCATAATCAGCAATTGTGTATATTTGAGCTGAATGTGTCAAAATCTTAAAAATTAACAGGTGCCCAAGCAATTTCATGCTAGAATCATCATCCGGATGCCAAAATAAACTAAATACAGCAAAAGATTTGAGTGCACAACGTTTGGTTTAGATTTGACAGCCATAATCAGCAATTGTGTACATTTGAGCTGAATGTGTCAAAATCTTAAAAATTAACAGGTGCCCAAGCAATTTCATGCTAGAATCATCATCCGGATGCCAAAATAAACTAAATACAGCAAAAGATTTGAGTGCACAACGTTTGGTTTAGGTTTGACAGCCATAATCACCTTTTTATTGCTTTAAATGCGTTTTTAGCGCATGATTGTACATTTGAGCTGAATGTGTCAAAATCTTAAAAATTAACAGGTGCCCAAGCAATTTCATGCTAGAATCATCATCCGGATGCCAAAATAAACTAAATACAGCAAAAGATTTGAGTGCACAACGTTTGGTTTAGATTTGACAGCCATAATCAGCAATTGTGTACATTTGAGCTGAATGTGTCAAAATCTTAAAAATTAACAGGTGCCCAAGCAATTTCATGCTAGAATCATCATACGGATGCCAAAATAAACTAAATACAGCAAAAGATTTGAGTGCACAACGTTTGGTTTAGATTTGACAGCCATAATCAGCAATTGTGTACATTTGAGCTGAATGTGTCAAAATCTTAAAAAATTAACAGGTGCCCAAGCAATTTCATGCTAGAATCATCATCCGGATGCCAAAATAAACTAAATACAGCAAAAGATTTGAGTGCACAACGTTTGGTTTAGGTTTGACAGCCATAATCACCTTTTTATTGCTTTAAATGCGTTTTTAGCGCATGATTGTACATTTGAGCTGAATGTGTCAAAATCTTAAAAATTAACAGGTGCCCAAGCAATTTCATGCTAGAATCATCATCCGGATGCCAAAATAAACAAAATACAGCAAAAGATTTGAGTGCACAACGTTTGGTTTAGATTTGACAGCCATAATCAGCAATTGTGTACATTTGAGCTGAATGTGTCAAAATCTTAAAAATTAACAGGTGCCCAAGCAATTTCATGCTAGAATCATCATCCGGATGCCAAAATAAACTAAATACAGCAAAAGATTTGAGTGCACAACGTTTGGTTTAGATTTGACAGCCATAATCAGCAATTGTGTACATTTGAGCTGAATGTGTCAAAATCTTAAAAATTAACAGGTGCCCAAGCAATTTCATGGTAGAATCATCATCCGGATGCCAAAATAAACTAAATACAGCAAAAGATTTGAGTGCACAACGTTTGGTTTAGGTTTGACAGCCATAATCACCTTTTTATTGCTTTAAATGCGTTTTTAGCGCATGATTGTACATTTGAGCTGAATGTGTCAAAATCTTAAAAATTAACAGGTGCCCAAGCAATTTCATGCTAGAATCATCATCCGGATGCCAAAATAAACTAAATACAGCAAAAGATTTGAGTGCACAACGTTTGGTTTAGATTTGACAGCCATAATCAGCAATTGTGTATATTTGAGCTGAATGTGTCAAAATCTTAAAAATTAACAGGTGCCCAAGCAATTTCATGCTAGAATCATCATCCGGATGCCAAAATAAACTAAATACAGCAAAAGATTTGAGTGCACAACGTTTGGTTTAGATTTGACAGCCATAATCAGCAATTGTGTACATTTGAGCTGAATGTGTCAAAATCTTAAAAATTAACAGGTGCCCAAGCAATTTCATGCTAGAATCATCATCCGGATGCCAAAATAAACTAAATACAGCAAAAGATTTGAGTGCACAACGTTTGGTTTAGGTTTGACAGCCATAATCACCTTTTTATTGCTTTAAATGCGTTTTTAGCGCATGATTGTACATTTGAGCTGAATGTGTCAAAATCTTAAAAATTAACAGGTGCCCAAGCAATTTCATGCTAGAATCATCATCCGGATGCCAAAATAAACTAAATACAGCAAAAGATTTGAGTGCACAACGTTTGGTTTAGATTTGACAACCATAATCAGCAATTGTGTACATTTGAGCTGAATGTGTCAAAATCTTAAAAATTAACAGGTGCCCAAGCAATTTCATGCTAGAATCATCATCCGGATGCCAAAATAAACTAAATACAGCAAAAGATTTGAGTGCACAACGTTTGGTTTAGGTTTGACAGCCATAATCACCTTTTTATTGCTTTAAATGCGTTTTTAGCGCATGATTGTACATTTGAGCTGAATGTGTCAAAATCTTAAAAATTAACAGGTGCCCAAGCAATTTCATGCTAGAATCATCATCCGGATGCCAAAATAAACTAAATACAGCAAAAGATTTGAGTGCACAACGTTTGGTTTAGATTTGACAGCCATAATCAGCAATTGTGTACATTTGAGCTGAATGTGTCAAAATCTTAAAAATTAACAGGTGCCCAAGCAATTTCATGCTAGAATCATCATCCGGATGCCAAAATAAACTAAATACAGCAAAAGATTTGAGTGCACAACGTTTGGTTTAGGTTTGACAGCCATAATCACCTTTTTATTGCTTTAAATGCGTTTTTAGAACATGATTGTACATTTGAGCTGAATGTGTCAAAATCTTAAAAATTAACAGGTGCCCAAGCAATTTCATGCTAGAATCATCATCCGGATGCCAAAATAAACTAAATACAGCAAAAGATTTGAGTGCACAACGTTTGGTTTAGATTTGACAGCCATAATCAGCAATTGTGTACATTTGAGCTGAATGTGTCAAAGTCTTAAAAATTAACAGGTGCCCAAGCAATTTCATGCTAGAATCATCATCCGGATGCCAAAATAAACTAAATACAGCAAAAGATTTGAGTGCACAACGTTTGGTTTAGGTTTGACAGCCATAATCACCTTTTTATTGCTTTAAATGCGTTTTTAGCGCATGATTGTACATTTGAGCTGAATGTGTCAAAATCTTAAAAATTAACAGGTGCCCAAGCAATTTCATGCTAGAATCATCATCCGGATGCCAAAATAAACTAAATACAGCAAAAGATTTGAGTGCACAACGTTTGGTTTAGATTTGACAGCCATAATCAGCAATTGTGTACATTTGAGCTGAATGTGTCAAAATCTTAAAAATTAACAGGTGCCCAAGCAATTTCATGGTAGAATCATCATCCGGATGCCAAAATAAACTAAATACAGCAAAAGATTTGAGTGCACAACGTTTGGTTTAGATTTGACAGCCATAATCAGCAATTGTGTACATTTGAGCTGAATGTGTCAAAATCTTACAAATTAACAGGTGCCCAACAATTTCATGCTAGAATCATCATCCGGATGCCAAAATAAACTAAATACAGCAAAAGATTTGAGTGCACAACGTTTGGTTTAGGTTTGACAGCCATAATCACCTTTTTATTGCTTTAAATGCGTTTTTAGCGCATGATTGTACATTTGAGGTGAATGTGTCAAAATCTTAAAAATTAACAGGTGCCCAAGCAATTTCATGCTAGAATCATCATCCGGATGCCAAAATAAACTAAATACAGCAAAAGATTTGAGTGCACAACGTTTGGTTTAGGTTTGACAGCCATAATCACCTTTTTATTGCTTTAAATGCGTTTTTAGCGCATGATTGTACATTTGAGCTGAATGTGTCAAAATCTTAAAAATTAACAGGTGCCCAAGCAATTTCATGCTAGAATCATCATCCGGATGCCAAAATAAACTAAATACAGCAAAAGATTTGAGTGCACAACGTTTGGTTTAGGTTTGACAGCCATAATCACCTTTTTATTGCTTTAAATGCGTTTTTAGCGCATGATTGTACATTTGAGCTGAATGTGTCAAAATCTTAAAAATTAACAGGTGCCCAAGCAATTTCATGCTAGAATCATCATCCGGATGCCAAAATAAACTAAATACAGCAAAAGATTTGAGTGCACAACGTTTGGTTTAGATTTGACAGCCATAATCAGCAATTGTGTACATTTGAGCTGAATGTGTCAAAATCTTAAAAATTAACAGGTGCCCAAGCAATTTCATGCTAGAATCATCATCCGGATGCCAAAATAAACTAAATACAGCAAAAGATTTGAGTGCACAACGTTTGGTTTAGGTTTGACAGCCATAATCACCTTTTTATTGCTTTAAATGCGTTTTTAGCGCATGATTGTACATTTGAGCTGAATGTGTCAAAATCTTAAAAATTAACAGGTGCCCAAGCAATTTCATGCTAGAATCATCATCCGGATGCCAAAATAAACAAAATACAGCAAAAGATTTGAGTGCACAACGTTTGGTTTAGATTTGACAGCCATAATCAGCAATTGTGTACATTTGAGCTGAATGTGTCAAAATCTTAAAAATTAACAGGTGCCCAAGCAATTTCATGCTAGAATCATCATCCGGATGCCAAAATAAACTAAATACAGCAAAAGATTTGAGTGCACAACGTTTGGTTTAGGTTTGACAGCCATAATCACCTTTTTATTGCTTTAAATGCGTTTTTAGCGCATGATTGTACATTTGAGCTGAATGTGTCAAAATCTTAAAAATTAACAGGTGCCCAAGCAATTTCATGCTAGAATCATCATCCGGATGCCAAAATAAACTAAATACAGCAAAAGATTTGAGTGCACAACGTTTGGTTTAGATTTGACAGCCATAATCAGCAATTGTGTACATTTGAGCTGAATGTGTCAAAGTCTTAAAAATTAACAGGTGCCCAAGCAATTTCATGCTAGAATCATCATCCGGATGCCAAAATAAACTAAATACAGCAAAAGATTTGAGTGCACAACGTTTGGTTTAGGTTTGACAGCCATAATCACCTTTTTATTGCTTTAAATGCGTTTTTAGCGCATGATTGTACATTTGAGCTGAATGTGTCAAAATCTTAAAAATTAACAGGTGCCCAAGCAATTTCATGCTAGAATCATCATCCGGATGCCAAAATAAACTAAATACAGCAAAAGATTTGAGTGCACAACGTTTGGTTTAGATTTGACAGCCATAATCAGCAATTGTGTACATTTGAGCTGAATGTGTCAAAATCTTAAAAATTAACAGGTGCCCAAGCAATTTCATGGTAGAATCATCATCCGGATGCCAAAATAAACTAAATACAGCAAAAGATTTGAGTGCACAACGTTTGATTTAGGTTTGACAGCCATAATCACCTTTTTATTGCTTTAAATGCGTTTTTAGCGCATGATTGTACATTTGAGCTGAATGTGTCAAAATCTTAAAAATTAACAGGTGCCCAAGCAATTTCATGCTAGAATCATCATCCGGATGCCAAAATAAACTAAATACAGCAAAAGATTTGAGTGCACAACGTTTGGTTTAGATTTGACAGCCATAATCAGCAATTGTGTACATTTGAGCTGAATGTGTCAAAATCTTACAAATTAACAGGTGCCCAACAATTTCATGCTAGAATCATCATCCGGATGCCAAAATAAACTAAATACAGCAAAAGATTTGAGTGCACAACGTTTGGTTTAGGTTTGACAGCCATAATCACCTTTTTATTGCTTTAAATGCGTTTTTAGCGCATGATTGTACATTTGAGCTGAATGTGTCAAAATCTTAAAAATTAACAGGTGCCCAAGCAATTTCATGCTAGAATCATCATCCGGATGCCAAAATAAACTAAATACAGCAAAAGATTTGAGTGCACAACGTTTGGTTTAGATTTGACAGCCATAATCAGCAATTGTGTACATTTGAGCTGAATGTGTCAAAATCTTAAAAATTAACAGGTGCCCAAGCAATTTCATGGTAGAATCATCATCCGGATGCCAAAATAAACTAAATACAGCAAAAGATTTGAGTGCACAACGTTTGATTTAGGTTTGACAGCCATAATCACCTTTTTATTGCTTTAAATGCGTTTTTAGCGCATGATTGTACATTTGAGCTGAATGTGTCAAAATCTTAAAAATTAACAGGTGCCCAAGCAATTTCATGCTAGAATCATCATCCGGATGCCAAAATAAACTAAATACAGCAAAAGATTTGAGTGCACAACGTTTGGTTTAGATTTGACAGCCATAATCAGCAATTGTGTACATTTGAGCTGAATGTGTCAAAATCTTACAAATTAACAGGTGCCCAACAATTTCATGCTAGAATCATCATCCGGATGCCAAAATAAACTAAATACAGCAAAAGATTTGAGTGCACAACGTTTGGTTTAGGTTTGACAGCCATAATCACCTTTTTATTGCTTTAAATGCGTTTTTAGCGCATGATTGTACATTTGAGGTGAATGTGTCAAAATCTTAAAAATTAACAGGTGCCCAAGCAATTTCATGCTAGAATCATCATCCGGATGCCAAAATAAACTAAATACAGCAAAAGATTTGAGTGCACAACGTTTGGTTTAGGTTTGACAGCCATAATCACCTTTTTATTGCTTTAAATGCGTTTTTAGCGCATGATTGTACATTTGAGCTGAATGTGTCAAAATCTTAAAAATTAACAGGTGCCCAAGCAATTTCATGCTAGAATCATCATCCGGATGCCAAAATAAACTAAATACAGCAAAAGATTTGAGTGCACAACGTTTGGTTTAGATTTGACAGCCATAATCAGCAATTGTGTACATTTGAGCTGAATGTGTCAAAATCTTAAAAATTAACAGGTGCCCAAGCAATTTCATGCTAGAATCATCATCCGGATGCCAAAATAAACTAAATACAGCAAAAGATTTGAGTGCACGTTTGGTTTAGGTTTGACAGCCATAATCACCTTTTTATTGCTTTAAATGCGTTTTTAGCGCATGATTGTACATTTGAGCTGAATGTGTCAAAATCTTAAAAATTAACAGGTGCCCAAGCAATTTAATGCTAGAATCATCATCCGGATGCCAAAATAAACAAAATACAGCAAAAGATTTGAGTGCACAACGTTTGGTTTAGATTTGACAGCCATAATCAGCAATTGTGTACATTTGAGCTGAATGTGTCAAAATCTTAAAAATTAACAGGTGCCCAAGCAATTTCATGCAAGAATCATCATCCGGATGCCAAAATAAACTAAATACAGCAAAAGATTTGAGTGCACAACGTTTGGTTTAGGTTTGACAGCCATAATCACCTTTTTATTGCTTTAAATGCGTTTTTAGCGCATGATTGTACATTTGAGGTGAATGTGTCAAAATCTTAAAAATTAACAGGTGCCCAAGCAATTTCATGCTAGAATCATCATCCGGATGCCAAAATAAACTAAATACAGCAAAAGATTTGAGTGCACAACGTTTGGTTTAGGTTTGACAGCCATAATCACCTTTTTATTGCTTTAAATGCGTTTTTAGCGCATGATTGTACATTTGAGCTGAATGTGTCAAAATCTTAAAAATTAACAGGTGCCCAAGCAATTTCATGCTAGAATCATCATCCGGATGCCAAAATAAACTAAATACAGCAAAAGATTTGAGTGCACAACGTTTGGTTTAGATTTGACAGCCATAATCAGCAATTGTGTACATTTGAGCTGAATGTGTCAAAATCTTAAAAATTAACAGGTGCCCAAGCAATTTCATGGTAGAATCATCATCCGGATGCCAAAATAAACTAAATACAGCAAAAGATTTGAGTGCACAACGTTTGGTTTAGGTTTGACAGCCATAATCACCTTTTTATTGCTTTAAATGCGTTTTTAGCGCATGATTGTACATTTGAGCTGAATGTGTCAAAATCTTAAAAATTAACAGGTGCCCAAGCAATTTAATGCTAGAATCATCATCCGGATGCCAAAATAAACAAAATACAGCAAAAGATTTGAGTGCACAACGTTTGGTTTAGATTTGACAGCCATAATCAGCAATTGTGTACATTTGAGCTGAATGTGTCAAAATCTTAAAAATTAACAGGTGCCCAAGCAATTTCATGCTAGAATCATCATCCGGATGCCAAAATAAACTAAATACAGCAAAAGATTTGAGTGCACAACGTTTGGTTTAGATTTGACAGCCATAATCAGCAATTGTGTACATTTGAGCTGAATGTGTCAAAATCTTAAAAATTAACAGGTGCCCAAGCAATTTCATGCTAGAATCATCATCCGGATGCCAAAATAAACTAAATACAGCAAAAGATTTGAGTGCACAACGTTTGGTTTAGATTTGACAGCCATAATCAGCAATTGTGTACATTTGAGCTGAATGTGTCAAAATCTTAAAAATTAACAGGTGCCCAAGCAATTTCATGCTAGAATCATCATCCGGATGCCCAAATAAACTAAATACAGCAAAAGATTTGAGTGCACAACGTTTGGTTTAGGTTTGACAGCCATAATCACCTTTTTATTGCTTTAAATGCGTTTTTAGGGCATGATTGTACATTTGAGCTGAATGTGTCAAAATCTTAAAAATTAACAGGTGCCCAAGCTATTTCATGCTAGAATCATCATCCGGATGCCAAAATAAACTAAATACAGCAAAAGATTTGAGTGCACAACGTTTGGTTTAGATTTGACAGCCATAATCAGCAATTGTGTACATTTGAGCTGAATGTGTCAAAATCTTAAAAATTAACAGGTGCCCAAGCAATTTCATGCTAGAATCATCATCCGGATGCCAAAATAAACTAAATACAGCAAAAGATTTGAGTGCACAACGTTTGGTTTAGGTTTGACAGCCATAATCACCTTTTTATTGCTTTAAATGCGTTTTTAGCGCATGATTGTACATTTGAGCTGAATGTGTCAAAATCTTAAAAATTAACAGGTGCCCAAGCAATTTCATGCTAGAATCATCATCCGGATGCCAAAATAAACTAAATACAGCAAAAGATTTGAGTGCACAACGTTTGGTTTAGATTTGACAGCCATAATCAGCAATTGTGTACATTTGAGCTGAATGTGTCAAAATCTTAAAAATTAACAGGTGCCCAAGCAATTTCATGCTAGAATCATCATCCGGATGCCAAAATAAACTAAATACAGCAAAAGATTTGAGTGCACAACGTTTGGTTTAGGTTTGACAGCCATAATCACCTTTTTATTGCTTTAAATGCGTTTTTAGCGCATGATTGTACATTTGAGCTGAATGTGTCAAAATCTTAAAAATTAACAGGTGCCCAAGCAATTTCATGCTAGAATCATCATCCGGATGCCAAAATAAACTAAATACAGCAAAAGATTTGAGTGCACAACGTTTGGTTTAGATTTGACAGCCATAATCAGCAATTGTGTACATTTGAGCTGAATGTGTCAAAATCTTAAAAATTAACAGGTGCCCAAGCAATTTCATGCTAGAATCATCATCCGGATGCCAAAATAAACTAAATACAGCAAAAGATTTGAGTGCACAACGTTTGGTTTAGGTTTGACAGCCATAATCACCTTTTTATTGCTTTAAATGCGTTTTTAGCGCATGATTGTACATTTGAGCTGAATGTGTCAAAATCTTAAAAATTAACAGGTGCCCAAGCAATTTCATGCTAGAATCATCATCCGGATGCCAAAATAAACAAAATACAGCAAAAGATTTGAGTGCACAACGTTTGGTTTAGATTTGACAGCCATAATCAGCAATTGTGTACATTTGAGCTGAATGTGTCAAAATCTTAAAAATTAACAGGTGCCCAAGCAATTTCATGCTAGAATCATCATCCGGATGCCAAAATAAACTAAATACAGCAAAAGATTTGAGTGCACAACGTTTGGTTTAGGTTTGACAGCCATAATCACCTTTTTATTGCTTTAAATGCGTTTTTAGCGCATGATTGTACATTTGAGCTGAATGTGTCAAAATCTTAAAAATTAACAGGTGCCCAAGCAATTTCATGCTAGAATCATCATCCGGATGCCAAAATAAACTAAATACAGCAAAAGATTTGAGTGCACAACGTTTGGTTTAGATTTGACAGCCATGATCAGCAATTGTGTACATTTGAGCTGAATGTGTCAAAATCTTAAAAATTAACAGGTGCCCAAGCAATTTCATGCTAGAATCATCATACGGATGCCAAAATAAACTAAATACAGCAAAAGATTTGAGTGCACAACGTTTGGTTTAGATTTGACAGCCATAATCAGCAATTGTGTACATTTGAGCTGAATGTGTCAAAATCTTAAAAATTAACAGGTGCCCAAGCAATTTCATGCTAGAATCATCATCCGGATGCCAAAATAAACTAAATACAGCAAAAGATTTGAGTGCACAACGTTTGGTTTAGGTTTGACAGCCATAATCACCTTTTTATTGCTTTAAATGCGTTTTTAGCGCATGATTGTACATTTGAGCTGAATGTGTCAAAATCTTAAAAATTAACAGGTGCCCAAGCAATTTCATGCTAGAATCATCATCCGGATGCCAAAATAAACTAAATACAGCAAAAGATTTGAGTGCACAACGTTTGGTTTAGATTTGACAGCCATAATCAGCAATTGTGTACATTTGAGCTGAATGTGTCAAAATCTTAAAAATGAACAGGTGCCCAAGCAATTTCATGCTAGAATCATCATCCGGATGCCAAAATAAACTAAATACAGCAAAAGATTTGAGTGCACAACGTTTGGTTTAGGTTTGACAGCCATAATCACCTTTTTATTGCTTTAAATGCGTTTTTAGCGCATGATTGTACATTTGAGGTGAATGTGTCAAAATCTTAAAAATTAACAGGTGCCCAAGCAATTTCATGCTAGAATCATCATCCGGATGCCAAAATAAACTAAATACAGCAAAAGATTTGAGTGCACAACGTTTGGTTTAGGTTTGACAGCCATAATCACCTTTTTATTGCTTTAAATGCGTTTTTAGCGCATGATTGTACATTTGAGCTGAATGTGTCAAAATCTTAAAAATTAACAGGTGCCCAAGCAATTTAATGCTAGAATCATCATCCGGATGCCAAAATAAACAAAATACAGCAAAAGATTTGAGTGCACAACGTTTGGTTTAGATTTGACAGCCATAATCAGCAATTGTGTACATTTGAGCTGAATGTGTCAAAATCTTAAAAATTAACAGGTGCCCAAGCAATTTAATGCTAGAATCATCATCCGGATGCCAAAATAAACAAAATACAGCAAAAGATTTGAGTGCACAACGTTTGGTTTAGATTTGACAGCCATAATCAGCAATTGTGTACATTTGAGCTGAATGTGTCAAAATCTTAAAAATTAACAGGTGCCCAAGCAATTTCATGCTAGAATCATCATCCGGATGCCAAAATAAACTAAATACAGCAAAAGATTTGAGTGCACAACGTTTGGTTTAGATTTGACAGCCATAATCAGCAATTGTGTACATTTGAGCTGAATGTGTCAAAATCTTAAAAATTAACAGGTGCCCAAGCAATTTCATGGTAGAATCATCATCCGGATGCCAAAATAAACTAAATACAGCAAAAGATTTGAGTGCACAACGTTTGGTTTAGGTTTGACAGCCATAATCACCTTTTTATTGCTTTAAATGCGTTTTTAGCGCATGATTGTACATTTGAGCTGAATGTGTCAAAATCTTAAAAATTAACAGGTGCCCAAGCAATTTCATGCAAGAATCATCATCCGGATGCCAAAATAAACTAAATACAGCAAAAGATTTGAGTGCACAACGTTTGGTTTAGATTTGACAGCCATAATCAGCAATTGTGTACATTTGAGCTGAATGTGTCAAAATCTTAAAAATTAACAGGTGCCCAAGCAATTTCATGCTAGAATCATCATCCGGATGCCAAAATAAACTAAATACAGCAAAAGATTTGAGTGCACAACGTTTGGTTTAGGTTTGACAGCCATAATCACCTTTTTATTGCTTTAAATGCGTTTTTAGCGCATGATTGTACATTTGAGGTGAATGTGTCAAAATCTTAAAAATTAACAGGTGCCCAAGCAATTTCATGCTAGAATCATCATCCGGATGCCAAAATAAACTAAATACAGCAAAAGATTTGAGTGCACAACGTTTGGTTTAGGTTTGACAGCCATAATCACCTTTTTATTGCTTTAAATGCGTTTTTAGCGCATGATTGTACATTTGAGCTGAATGTGTCAAAATCTTAAAAATTAACAGGTGCCCAAGCAATTTCATGCTAGAATCATCATCCGGATGCCAAAATAAACTAAATACAGCAAAAGATTTGAGTGCACAACGTTTGGTTTAGATTTGACAGCCATAATCAGCAATTGTGTACATTTGAGCTGAATGTGTCAAAATCTTAAAAATTAACAGGTGCCCAAGCAATTTCATGCTAGAATCATCATCCGGATGCCAAAATAAACTAAATACAGCAAACGATTTGAGTGCACAACGTTTGGTTTAGATTTGACAGCCATAATCAGCAATTGTGTACATTTGAGCTGAATGTGTCAAAATCTTAAAAATTAACAGGTGCCCAAGCAATTTCATGCTAGAATCATCATCCGGATGTCAAAATAAACTAAATACAGCAAAAGATTTGAGTGCACAACGTTTGGTTTAGGTTTGACAGCCATAATCACCTTTTTATTGCTTTAAATGCGTTTTTAGCGCATGATTGTACATTTGAGCTGAATGTGTCAAAATCTTAAAAATTAACAGGTGCCCAAGCAATTTCATGCTAGAATCATCATCCGGATGCCAAAATAAACAAAATACAGCAAAAGATTTGAGTGCACAACGTTTGGTTTAGATTTGACAGCCATAATCAGCAATTGTGTACATTTGAGCTGAATGTGTCAAAATCTTAAAAATTAACAGGTGCCCAAGCAATTTCATGCTAGAATCATCATCCGGATGCCAAAATAAACTAAATACAGCAAAAGATTTGAGTGCACAACGTTTGGTTTAGATTTGACAGCCATAATCAGCAATTGTGTACATTTGAGCTGAATGTGTCAAAATCTTAAAAATTAACAGGTGCCCAAGCAATTTCATGGTAGAATCATCATCCGGATGCCAAAATAAACTAAATACAGCAAAAGATTTGAGTGCACAACGTTTGGTTTAGGTTTGACAGCCATAATCACCTTTTTATTGCTTTAAATGCGTTTTTAGCGCATGATTGTACATTTGAGCTGAATGTGTCAAAATCTTAAAAATTAACAGGTGCCCAAGCAATTTCATGCAAGAATCATCATCCGGATGCCAAAATAAACTAAATACAGCAAAAGATTTGAGTGCACAACGTTTGGTTTAGATTTGACAGCCATAATCAGCAATTGTGTACATTTGAGCTGAATGTGTCAAAATCTTAAAAATTAACAGGTGCCCAAGCAATTTCATGCTAGAATCATCATCCGGATGCCAAAATAAACTAAATACAGCAAAAGATTTGAGTGCACAACGTTTGGTTTAGATTTGACAGCCATAATCAGCAATTGTGTACATTTGAGCTGAATGTGTCAAAATCTTAAAAATTAACAGGTGCCCAAGCAATTTCATGCTAGAATCATCATCCGGATGCCAAAATAAACTAAATACAGCAAAAGATTTGAGTGCACAACGTTTGGTTTAGGTTTGACAGCCATAATCACCTTTTTATTGCTTTAAATGCGTTTTTAGCGCATGATTGTACATTTGAGCTGAATGTGTCAAAATCTTAAAAATTAACAGGTGCCCAAGCAATTTCATGCTAGAATCATCATCCGGATGCCAAAATAAACTAAATACAGCAAAAGATTTGAGTGCACAACGTTTGGTTTAGATTTGACAGCCATAATCAGCAATTGTGTACATTTGAGCTGAATGTGTCAAAATCTTAAAAATTAACAGGTGCCCAAGCAATTTCATGCTAGAATCATCATCCGGATGCCAAAATAAACTAAATACAGCAAACGATTTGAGTGCACAACGTTTGGTTTAGATTTGACAGCCATAATCAGCAATTGTGTACATTTGAGCTGAATGTGTCAAAATCTTAAAAATTAACAGGTGCCCAAGCAATTTCATGCTAGAATCATCATCCGGATGCCAAAATAAACTAAATACAGCAAAAGATTTGAGTGCACAACGTTTGGTTTAGGTTTGACAGCCATAATCACCTTTTTATTGCTTTAAATGCGTTTTTAGCGCATGATTGTACATTTGAGCTGAATGTGTCAAAATCTTAAAAATTAACAGGTGCCCAAGCAATTTCATGCTAGAATCATCATCCGGATGCCAAAATAAACTAAATACAGCAAAAGATTTGAGTGCACAACGTTTGGTTTAGATTTGACAGCCATAATCAGCAATTGTGTACATTTGAGCTGAATGTGTCAAAATCTTAAAAATTAACAGGTGCCCAAGCAATTTCATGCTAGAATCATCATCCGGATGCCAAAATAAACTAAATACAGCAAAAGATTTGAGTGCACAACGTTTGGTTTAGATTTGACAGCCATAATCAGCAATTGTGTACATTTGAGCTGAATGTGTCAAAATCTTAAAAATTAACAGGTGCCCAAGCAATTTCATGCTAGAATCATCATCCGGATGCCAAAATAAACTAAATACAGCAAAAGATTTGAGTGCACAACGTTTGGTTTAGGTTTGACAGCCATAATCACCTTTTTATTGCTTTAAATGCGTTTTTAGCGCATGATTGTACATTTGAGCTGAATGTGTCAAAATCTTAAAAATTAACAGGTGCCCAAGCAATTTCATGCTAGAATCATCATCCGGATGCCAAAATAAACAAAATACAGCAAAAGATTTGAGTGCACAACGTTTGGTTTAGATTTGACAGCCATAATCAGCAATTGTGTACATTTGAGCTGAATGTGTCAAAATCTTAAAAATTAACAGGTGCCCAAGCAATTTCATGCTAGAATCATCATCCGGATGCCAAAATAAACTAAATACAGCAAAAGATTTGAGTGCACAACGTTTGGTTTAGATTTGACAGCCATAATCAGCAATTGTGTACATTTGAGCTGAATGTGTCAAAATCTTAAAAATTAACAGGTGCCCAAGCAATTTCATGGTAGAATCATCATCCGGATGCCAAAATAAACTAAATACAGCAAAAGATTTGAGTGCACAACGTTTGGTTTAGGTTTGACAGCCATAATCACCTTTTTATTGCTTTAAATGCGTTTTTAGCGCATGATTGTACATTTGAGCTGAATGTGTCAAAATCTTAAAAATTAACAGGTGCCCAAGCAATTTCATGCAAGAATCATCATCCGGATGCCAAAATAAACTAAATACAGCAAAAGATTTGAGTGCACAACGTTTGGTTTAGATTTGACAGCCATAATCAGCAATTGTGTACATTTGAGCTGAATGTGTCAAAATCTTAAAAATTAACAGGTGCCCAAGCAATTTCATGCTAGAATCATCATCCGGATGCCAAAATAAACTAAATACAGCAAAAGATTTGAGTGCACAACGTTTGGTTTAGATTTGACAGCCATAATCAGCAATTGTGTACATTTGAGCTGAATGTGTCAAAGTCTTAAAAATTAACAGGTGCCCAAGCAATTTCATGCTAGAATCATCATCCGGATGCCAAAATAAACTAAATACAGCAAAAGATTTGAGTGCACAACGTTTGGTTTAGGTTTGACAGCCATAATCACCTTTTTATTGCTTTAAATGCGTTTTTAGCGCATGATTGTACATTTGAGCTGAATGTGTCAAAATCTTAAAAATTAACAGGTGCCCAAGCAATTTCATGCTAGAATCATCATCCGGATGCCAAAATAAACTAAATACAGCAAAAGATTTGAGTGCACAACGTTTGGTTTAGATTTGACAGCCATAATCAGCAATTGTGTACATTTGAGCTGAATGTGTCAAAATCTTAAAAATTAACAGGTGCCCAAGCAATTTCATGGTAGAATCATCATCCGGATGCCAAAATAAACAAAATACAGCAAAAGATTTGAGTGCACAACGTTTGGTTTAGATTTGACAGCCATAATCAGCAATTGTGTACATTTGAGCTGAATGTGTCAAAATCTTAAAAATTAACAGGTGCCCAAGCAATTTCATGCTAGAATCATCATCCGGATGCCAAAATAAACTAAATACAGCAAAAGATTTGAGTGCACAACGTTTGGTTTAGATTTGACAGCCATAATCAGCAATTGTGTACATTTGAGCTGAATGTGTCAAAATCTTAAAAATTAACAGGTGCCCAAGCAATTTCATGGTAGAATCATCATCCGGATGCCAAAATAAACTAAATACAGCAAAAGATTTGAGTGCACAACGTTTGGTTTAGGTTTGACAGCCATAATCACCTTTTTATTGCTTTAAATGCGTTTTTAGCGCATGATTGTACATTTGAGCTGAATGTGTCAAAATCTTAAAAATTAACAGGTGCCCAAGCAATTTCATGCAAGAATCATCATCCGGATGCCAAAATAAACTAAATACAGCAAAAGATTTGAGTGCACAACGTTTGGTTTAGATTTGACAGCCATAATCAGCAATTGTGTACATTTGAGCTGAATGTGTCAAAATCTTAAAAATTAACAGGTGCCCAAGCAATTTCATGCTAGAATCATCATCCGGATGCCAAAATAAACTAAATACAGCAAAAGATTTTAGTGCACAACGTTTGGTTTAGATTTGACAGCCATAATCAGCAATTGTGTACATTTGAGCTGAATGTGTCAAAGTCTTAAAAATTAACAGGTGCCCAAGCAATTTCATGCTAGAATCATCATCCGGATGCCAAAATAAACTAAATACAGCAAAAGATTTGAGTGCACAACGTTTGGTTTAGGTTTGACAGCCATAATCACCTTTTTATTGCTTTAAATGCGTTTTTAGCGCATGATTGTACATTTGAGCTGAATGTGTCAAAATCTTAAAAATTAACAGGTGCCCAAGCAATTTCATGCTAGAATCATCATCCGGATGCCAAAATAAACTAAATACAGCAAAAGATTTGAGTGCACAACGTTTGGTTTAGATTTGACAGCCATAATCAGCAATTGTGTACATTTGAGCTGAATGTGTCCAAATCTTAAAAATTAACAGGTGCCCAAGCAATTTCATGGTAGAATCATCATCCGGATGCCAAAATAAACTAAATACAGCAAAAGATTTGAGTGCACAACGTTTGATTTAGGTTTGACAGCCATAATCACCTTTTTATTGCTTTAAATGCGTTTTTAGCGCATGATTGTACATTTGAGCTGAATGTGTCAAAATCTTAAAAATTAACAGGTGCCCAAGCAATTTCATGCTAGAATCATCATCCGGATGCCAAAATAAACTAAATACAGCAAAAGATTTGAGTGCACAACGTTTGGTTTAGATTTGACAGCCATAATCAGCAATTGTGTACATTTGAGCTGAATGTGTCAAAATCTTACAAATTAACAGGTGCCCAACAATTTCATGCTAGAATCATCATCCGGATGCCAAAATAAACTAAATACAGCAAAAGATTTGAGTGCACAACGTTTGGTTTAGATTTGACAGCCATAATCAGCAATTGTGTACATTTGAGCTGAATGTGTCAAAATCTTAAAAATTAACAGGTGCCCAAGCAATTTCATGCTAGAATCATCATCCGGATGCCAAAATAAACTAAATACAGCAAAAGATTTGAGTGCACAACGTTTGGTTTAGATTTGACAGCCATAATCAGCAATTGTGTACATTTGAGCTGAATGTGTCAAAATCTTAAAAATTAACAGGTGCCCAAGCAATTTCATGCTAGAATCATCATCCGGATGCCAAAATAAACTAAATACAGCAAAAGATTTGAGTGCACAACGTTTGGTTTAGGTTTGACAGCCATAATCACCTTTTTATTGCTTTAAATGCGTTTTTAGCGCATGATTGTACATTTGAGCTGAATGTGTCAAAATCTTAAAAATTAACAGGTGCCCAAGCAATTTCATGCTAGAATCATCATCCGGATGCCAAAATAAACTAAATACAGCAAAAGATTTGAGTGCACAACGTTTGGTTTAGATTTGACAGCCATAATCAGCAATTGTGTACATTTGAGCTGAATGTGTCAAAGTCTTAAAAATTAACAGGTGCCCAAGCAATTTCATGCTAGAATCATCATCCGGATGCCAAAATAAACTAAATACAGCAAAAGATTTGAGTGCACAACGTTTGGTTTAGGTTTGAAAGCCATAATCACCTTTTTATTGCTTTAAATGCGTTTTTAGCGCATGATTGTACATTTGAGCTGAATGTGTCAAAATCTTAAAAATTAACAGGTGCCCAAGCAATTTCATGCTAGAATCATCATCCGGATGCCAAAATAAACTAAATACAGCAAAAGATTTGAGTGCACAACGTTTGGTTTAGATTTGACAGCCATAATCAGCAATTGTGTACATTTGAGCTGAATGTGTCAAAATCTTAAAAATTAACAGGTGCCCAAGCAATTTCATGGTAGAATCATCATCCGGATGCCAAAATAAACTAAATACAGCAAAAGATTTGAGTGCACAACGTTTGATTTAGGTTTGACAGCCATAATCACCTTTTTATTGCTTTAAATGCGTTTTTAGCGCATGATTGTACATTTGAGCTGAATGTGTCAAAATCTTAAAAATTAACAGGTGCCCAAGCAATTTCATGCTAGAATCATCATCCGGATGCCAAAATAAACTAAATACAGCAAAAGATTTGAGTGCACAACGTTTGGTTTAGATTTGACAGCCATAATCAGCAATTGTGTACATTTGAGCTGAATGTGTCAAAATCTTACAAATTAACAGGTGCCCAACAATTTCATGCTAGAATCATCATCCGGATGCCAAAATAAACTAAATACAGCAAAAGATTTGAGTGCACAACGTTTGGTTTAGGTTTGACAGCCATAATCACCTTTTTATTGCTTTAAATGCGTTTTTAGCGCATGATTGTACATTTGAGGTGAATGTGTCAAAATCTTAAAAATTAACAGGTGCCCAAGCAATTTCATGCTAGAATCATCATCCGGATGCCAAAATAAACTAAATACAGCAAAAGATTTGAGTGCACAACGTTTGGTTTAGGTTTGACAGCCATAATCACCTTTTTATTGCTTTAAATGCGTTTTTAGCGCATGATTGTACATTTGAGCTGAATGTGTCAAAATCTTAAAAATTAACAGGTGCCCAAGCAATTACATGCTAGAATCATCATCCGGATGCCAAAATAAACTAAATACAGCAAAAGATTTGAGTGCACAACGTTTGGTTTAGATTTGACAGCCATAATCAGCAATTGTGTACATTTGAGCTGAATGTGTCAAAATCTTAAAAATTAAC
The DNA here is from genome assembly GCF_051991245.1 of Festucalex cinctus. Classification (NCBI taxonomy): domain Eukaryota; kingdom Metazoa; phylum Chordata; class Actinopteri; order Syngnathiformes; family Syngnathidae; genus Festucalex; species Festucalex cinctus. The sequence goes on along the minus strand of NW_027520295.1, from coordinate 268,458 downwards.
AGGTGCCCAAGCAATTTCATGCTAGAATCATCATCCGGATGCCAAAATAAACTAAATACAGCAAAAGATTTGAGTGCACAACGTTTGGTTTAGGTTTGACAGCCATAATCACCTTTTTATTGCTTTAAATGCGTTTTTAGCGCATGATTGTACATTTGAGCTGAATGTGTCAAAATCTTAAAAATTAACAGGTGCCCAAGCAATTTCATGCTAGAATCATCATCCGGATGCCAAAATAAACAAAATACAGCAAAAGATTTGAGTGCACAACGTTTGGTTTAGATTTGACAGCCATAATCAGCAATTGTGTACATTTGAGCTGAATGTGTCAAAATCTTAAAAATTAACAGGTGCCCAAGCAATTTCATGCTAGAATCATCATCCGGATGCCAAAATAAACTAAATACAGCAAAAGATTTGAGTGCACAACGTTTGGTTTAGGTTTGACAGCCATAATCACCTTTTTATTGCTTTAAATGCGTTTTTAGCGCATGATTGTACATTTGAGCTGAATGTGTCAAAATCTTAAAAATTAACAGGTGCCCAAGCAATTTCATGCTAGAATCATCATCCGGATGCCAAAATAAACTAAATACAGCAAAAGATTTGAGTGCACAACGTTTGGTTTAGATTTGACAGCCATAATCAGCAATTGTGTACATTTGAGCTGAATGTGTCAAAATCTTAAAAATTAACAGGTGCCCAAGCAATTTCATGGTAGAATCATCATCCGGATGCCAAAATAAACTAAATACAGCAAAAGATTTGAGTGCACAACGTTTGGTTTAGGTTTGACAGCCATAATCACCTTTTTATTGCTTTAAATGCGTTTTTAGCGCATGATTGTATATTTGAGCTGAATGTGTCAAAATCTTAAAAATTAACAGGTGCCCAAGCAATTTAATGCTAGAATCATCATCCGGATGCCAAAATAAACAAAATACAGCAAAAGATTTGAGTGCACAACGTTTGGTTTAGATTTGACAGCCATAATCAGCAATTGTGTACATTTGAGCTGAATGTGTCAAAATCTTAAAAATTAACAGGTGCCCAAGCAATTTCATGCTAGAATCATCATCCGGATGCCAAAATAAACTAAATACAGCAAAAGATTTGAGTGCACAACGTTTGGTTTAGATTTGACAGCCATAATCAGCAATTGTGTACATTTGAGCTGAATGTGTCAAAATCTTAAAAATTAACAGGTGCCCAAGCAATTTCATGCTAGAATCATCATCCGGATGCCAAAATAAACTAAATACAGCAAAAGATTTGAGTGCACAACGTTTGGTTTAGATTTGACAGCCATAATCAGCAATTGTGTACATTTGAGCTGAATGTGTCAAAATCTTAAAAATTAACAGGTGCCCAAGCAATTTCATGCTAGAATCATCATCCGGATGCCCAAATAAACTAAATACAGCAAAAGATTTGAGTGCACAACGTTTGGTTTAGGTTTGACAGCCATAATCACCTTTTTATTGCTTTAAATGCGTTTTTAGGGCATGATTGTACATTTGAGCTGAATGTGTCAAAATCTTAAAAATTAACAGGTGCCCAAGCAATTTCATGCTAGAATCATCATCCGGATGCCAAAATAAACTAAATACAGCAAAAGATTTGAGTGCACAACGTTTGGTTTAGATTTGACAGCCATAATCAGCAATTGTGTACATTTGAGCTGAATGTGTCAAAATCTTAAAAATTAACAGGTGCCCAAGCAATTTCATGCTAGAATCATCATCCGGATGCCAAAATAAACTAAATACAGCAAAAGATTTGAGTGCACAACGTTTGGTTTAGGTTTGACAGCCATAATCACCTTTTTATTGCTTTAAATGCGTTTTTAGCGCATGATTGTACATTTGAGCTGAATGTGTCAAAATCTTAAAAATTAACAGGTGCCCAAGCAATTTCATGCTAGAATCATCATCCGGATGCCAAAATAAACTAAATACAGCAAAAGATTTGAGTGCACAACGTTTGGTTTAGGTTTGACAGCCATAATCAGCAATTGTGTACATTTGAGCTGAATGTGTCAAAGTCTTAAAAATTAACAGGTGCCCAAGCAATTTCATGCTAGAATCATCATCCGGATGCCAAAATAAACTAAATACAGCAAAAGATTTGAGTGCACAACGTTTGGTTTAGGTTTGAAAGCCATAATCACCTTTTTATTGCTTTAAATGCGTTTTTAGCGCATGATTGTACATTTGAGCTGAATGTGTCAAAATCTTAAAAATTAACAGGTGCCCAAGCAATTTCATGCTAGAATCATCATCCGGATGCCAAAATAAACTAAATACAGCAAAAGATTTGAGTGCACAACGTTTGGTTTAGATTTGACAGCCATAATCAGCAATTGTGTACATTTGAGCTGAATGTGTCAAAATCTTAAAAATTAACAGGTGCCCAAGCAATTTCATGGTAGAATCATCATCCGGATGCCAAAATAAACTAAATACAGCAAAAGATTTGAGTGCACAACGTTTGATTTAGGTTTGACAGCCATAATCACCTTTTTATTGCTTTAAATGCGTTTTTAGCGCATGATTGTACATTTGAGCTGAATGTGTCAAAATCTTAAAAATTAACAGGTGCCCAAGCAATTTCATGCTAGAATCATCATCCGGATGCCAAAATAAACTAAATACAGCAAAAGATTTGAGTGCACAACGTTTGGTTTAGATTTGACAGCCATAATCAGCAATTGTGTACATTTGAGCTGAATGTGTCAAAATCTTACAAATTAACAGGTGCCCAACAATTTCATGCTAGAATCATCATCCGGATGCCAAAATAAACTAAATACAGCAAAAGATTTGAGTGCACAACGTTTGGTTTAGGTTTGACAGCCATAATCACCTTTTTATTGCTTTAAATGCGTTTTTAGCGCATGATTGTACATTTGAGGTGAATGTGTCAAAATCTTAAAAATTAACAGGTGCCCAAGCAATTTCATGCTAGAATCATCATCCGGATGCCAAAATAAACTAAATACAGCAAAAGATTTGAGTGCACAACGTTTGGTTTAGGTTTGACAGCCATAATCACCTTTTTATTGCTTTAAATGCGTTTTTAGCGCATGATTGTACATTTGAGCTGAATGTGTCAAAATCTTAAAAATTAACAGGTGCCCAAGCAATTTCATGCTAGAATCATCATCCGGATGCCAAAATAAACTAAATACAGCAAAAGATTTGAGTGCACAACGTTTGGTTTAGATTTGACAGCCATAATCAGCAATTGTGTACATTTGAGCTGAATGTGTCAAAATCTTAAAAATTAACAGGTGCCCAAGCAATTTCATGCTAGAATCATCATCCGGATGCCAAAATAAACTAAATACAGCAAAAGATTTGAGTGCACAACGTTTGGTTTAGGTTTGACAGCCATAATCACCTTTTTATTGCTTTAAATGCGTTTTTAGCGCATGATTGTACATTTGAGCTGAATGTGTCAAAATCTTAAAAATTAACAGGTGCCCAAGCAATTTAATGCTAGAATCATCATCCGGATGCCAAAATAAACAAAATACAGCAAAAGATTTGAGTGCACAACGTTTGGTTTAGATTTGACAGCCATAATCAGCAATTGTGTACATTTGAGCTGAATGTGTCAAAATCTTAAAAATTAACAGGTGCCCAAGCAATTTCATGCTAGAATCATCATCCGGATGCCAAAATAAACTAAATACAGCAAAAGATTTGAGTGCACAACGTTTGGTTTAGGTTTGACAGCCATAATCACCTTTTTATTGCTTTAAATGCGTTTTTAGCGCATGATTGTACATTTGAGCTGAATGTGTCAAAATCTTAAAAATTAACAGGTGCCCAAGCAATTTCATGCTAGAATCATCATCCGGATGCCAAAATAAACTAAATACAGCAAAAGATTTGAGTGCACAACGTTTGGTTTAGATTTGACAGCCATAATCAGCAATTGTGTACATTTGAGCTGAATGTGTCAAAATCTTAAAAATTAACAGGTGCCCAAGCAATTTCATGGTAGAATCATCATCCGGATGCCAAAATAAACTAAATACAGCAAAATATTTGAGTGCACAACGTTTGGTTTAGGTTTGACAGCCATAATCACCTTTTTATTGCTTTAAATGCGTTTTTAGCGCATGATTGTACATTTGAGCTGAATGTGTCAAAATCTTAAAAATTAACAGGTGCCCAAGCAATTTAATGCTAGAATCATCATCCGGATGCCAAAATAAACAAAATACAGCAAAAGATTTGAGTGCACAACGTTTGGTTTAGATTTGACAGCCATAATCAGCAATTGTGTACATTTGAGCTGAATGTGTCAAAATCTTAAAAATTAACAGGTGCCCAAGCAATTTCATGCTAGAATCATCATCCGGATGCCAAAATAAACTAAATACAGCAAAAGATTTGAGTGCACAACGTTTGGTTTAGATTTGACAGCCATAATCAGCAATTGTGTACATTTGAGCTGAATGTGTCAAAATCTTAAAAATTAACAGGTGTCCAAGCAATTTCATGCTAGAATCATCATCCGGATGCCAAAATAAACTAAATACAGCAAAAGATTTGAGTGCACAACGTTTGGTTTAGATTTGACAGCCATAATCAGCAATTGTGTACATTTGAGCTGAATGTGTCAAAATCTTAAAAATTAACAGGTGCCCAAGCAATTTCATGCTAGAATCATCATCCGGATGCCCAAATAAACTAAATACAGCAAAAGATTTGAGTGCACAACGTTTGGTTTAGGTTTGACAGCCATAATCACCTTTTTATTGCTTTAAATGCGTTTTTAGGGCATGATTGTACATTTGAGCTGAATGTGTCAAAATCTTAAAAATTAACAGGTGCCCAAGCAATTTCATGCTAGAATCATCATCCGGATGCCAAAATAAACTAAATACAGCAAAAGATTTGAGTGCACAACGTTTGGTTTAGATTTGACAGCCATAATCAGCAATTGTGTACATTTGAGCTGAATGTGTCAAAATCTTAAAAATTAACAGGTGCCCAAGCAATTTCATGCTAGAATCATCATCCGGATGCCAAAATAAACTAAATACAGCAAAAGATTTGAGTGCACAACGTTTGGTTTAGGTTTGACAGCCATAATCACCTTTTTATTGCTTTAAATGCGTTTTTAGCGCATGATTGTACATTTGAGCTGAATGTGTCAAAATCTTAAAAATTAACAGGTGCCCAAGCAATTTCATGCTAGAATCATCATCCGGATGCCAAAATAAACTAAATACAGCAAAAGATTTGAGTGCACAACGTTTGGTTTAGATTTGACAGCCATAATCAGCAATTGTGTACATTTGAGCTGAATGTGTCAAAATCTTAAAAATTAACAGGTGCCCAAGCAATTTCATGCTAGAATCATCATCCGGATGCCAAAATAAACTAAATACAGCAAAAGATTTGAGTGCACAACGTTTGGTTTAGGTTTGACAGCCATAATCACCTTTTTATTGCTTTAAATGCGTTTTTAGCGCATGATTGTACATTTGAGCTGAATGTGTCAAAATCTTAAAAATTAACAGGTGCCCAAGCAATTTCATGCTAGAATCATCATCCGGAGGCCAAAATAAACTAAATACAGCAAAAGATTTGAGTGCACAACGTTTGGTTTAGATTTGACAGCCATAATCAGCAATTGTGTACATTTGAGCTGAATGTGTCAAAATCTTAAAAATTAACAGGTGCCCAAGCAATTTCATGCTAGAATCATCATCCGGATGCCAAAATAAACTAAATACAGCAAAAGATTTGAGTGCACAACGTTTGGTTTAGGTTTGACAGCCATAATCACCTTTTTATTGCTTTAAATGCGTTTTTAGCGCATGATTGTACATTTGAGCTGAATGTGTCAAAATCTTAAAAATTAACAGGTGCCCAAGCAATTTCATGCTAGAATCATCATCCGGATGCCAAAATAAACAAAATACAGCAAAAGATTTGAGTGCACAACGTTTGGTTTAGATTTGACAGCCATAATCAGCAATTGTGTACATTTGAGCTGAATGTGTCAAAATCTTAAAAATTAACAGGTGCCCAAGCAATTTCATGCTAGAATCATCATCCGGATGCCAAAATAAACTAAATACAGCAAAAGATTTGAGTGCACAACGTTTGGTTTAGGTTTGACAGCCATAATCACCTTTTTATTGCTTTAAATGCGTTTTTAGCGCATGATTGTACATTTGAGCTGAATGTGTCAAAATCTTAAAAATTAACAGGTGCCCAAGCAATTTCATGCTAGAATCATCATCCGGATGCCAAAATAAACTAAATACAGCAAAAGATTTGAGTGCACAACGTTTGGTTTAGATTTGACAGCCATAATCAGCAATTGTGTACATTTGAGCTGAATGTGTCAAAATCTTAAAAATTAACAGGTGCCCAAGCAATTTCATGCTAGAATCATCATCCGGATGCCAAAATAAACTAAATACAGCAAAAGATTTGAGTGCACAACGTTTGGTTTAGATTTGACAGCCATAATCAGCAATTGTGTACATTTGAGCTGAATGTGTCAAAATCTTAAAAATTAACAGGTGCCCAAGCAATTTCATGCTAGAATCATCATCCGGATGCCAAAATAAACTAAATACAGCAAAAGATTTGAGTGCACAACGTTTGGTTTAGGTTTGACAGCCATAATCACCTTTTTATTGCTTTAAATGCGTTTTTAGCGCATGATTGTACATTTGAGCTGAATGTGTCAAAATCTTAAAAATTAACAGGTGCCCAAGCAATTTCATGCTAGAATCATCATCCGGATGCCAAAATAAACTAAATACAGCAAAAGATTTGAGTGCACAACGTTTGGTTTAGATTTGACAGCCATAATCAGCAATTGTGTACATTTGAGCTGAATGTGTCAAAATCTTAAAAATTAACAGGTGCCCAAGCAATTTCATGCTAGAATCATCATCCGGATGCCAAAATAAACTAAATACAGCAAAAGATTTGAGTGCACAACGTTTGGTTTAGGTTTGACAGCCATAATCACCTTTTTATTGCTTTAAATGCGTTTTTAGCGCATGATTGTACATTTGAGCTGAATGTGTCAAAATCTTAAAAATTAACAGGTGCCCAAGCAATTTCATGCTAGAATCATCATCCGGATGCCAAAATAAACTAAATACAGCAAAAGATTTGAGTGCACAACGTTTGGTTTAGATTTGACAGCCATAATCAGCAATTGTGTACATTTGAGCTGAATGTGTCAAAATCTTAAAAATTAACAGGTGCCCAAGCAATTTCATGGTAGAATCATCATCCGGATGCCAAAATAAACTAAATACAGCAAAAGATTTGAGTGCACAACGTTTGATTTAGGTTTGACAGCCATAATCACCTTTTTATTGCTTTAAATGCGTTTTTAGCGCATGATTGTACATTTGAGCTGAATGTGTCAAAATCTTAAAAATTAACAGGTGCCCAAGCAATTTCATGCTAGAATCATCATCCGGATGCCAAAATAAACTAAATACAGCAAAAGATTTGAGTGCACAACGTTTGGTTTAGATTTGAAAGCCATAATCAGCAATTGTGTACATTTGAGCTGAATGTGTCAAAATCTTACAAATTAACAGGTGCCCAACAATTTCATGCTAGAATCATCATCCGGATGCCAAAATAAACTAAATACAGCAAAAGATTTGAGTGCACAACGTTTGGTTTAGGTTTGACAGCCATAATCACCTTTTTATTGCTTTAAATGCGTTTTTAGCGCATGATTGTACATTTGAGGTGAATGTGTCAAAATCTTAAAAATTAACAGGTGCCCAAGCAATTTCATGCTAGAATCATCATCCGGATGCCAAAATAAACTAAATACAGCAAAAGATTTGAGTGCACAACGTTTGGTTTAGGTTTGACAGCCATAATCACCTTTTTATTGCTTTAAATGCGTTTTTAGCGCATGATTGTACATTTGAGCTGAATGTGTCAAAATCTTAAAAATTAACAGGTGCCCAAGCAATTTCATGCTAGAATCATCATCCGGATGCCAAAATAAACTAAATACAGCAAAAGATTTGAGTGCACAACGTTTGGTTTAGATTTGCCAGCCATAATCAGCAATTGTGTACATTTGAGCTGAATGTGTCAAAATCTTAAAAATTAACAGGTGCCCAAGCAATTTCATGCTAGAATCATCATCCGGATGCCAAAATAAACTAAATACAGCAAAAGATTTGAGTGCACAACGTTTGGTTTAGGTTTGACAGCCATAATCACCTTTTTATTGCTTTAAATGCGTTTTTAGCGCATGATTGTACATTTGAGCTGAATGTGTCAAAATCTTAAAAATTAACAGGTGCCCAAGCAATTTCATGCTAGAATCATCATCCGGATGCCAAAATAAACTAAATACAGCAAAAGATTTGAGTGCACAACGTTTGGTTTAGATTTGACAGCCATAATCAGCAATTGTGTACATTTGAGCTGAATGTGTCAAAATCTTAAAAATTAACAGGTGCCCAAGCAATTTCATGCTAGAATCATCATCCGGATGCCAAAATAAACTAAATACAGCAAAAGATTTGAGTGCACAACGTTTGGTTTAGATTTGACAGCCATAATCAGCAATTGTGTACATTTGAGCTGAATGTGTCAAAATCTTAAAAATTAACAGGTGCCCAAGCAATTTCATGCTAGAATCATCATCCGGATGCCAAAATAAACTAAATACAGCAAAAGATTTGAGTGCACAACGTTTGGTTTAGGTTTGACAGCCATAATCACCTTTTTATTGCTTTAAATGCGTTTTTAGCGCATGATTGTACATTTGAGCTGAATGTGTCAAAATCTTAAAAATTAACAGGTGCCCAAGCAATTTCATGCTAGAATCATCATCCGGATGCCAAAATAAACTAAATACAGCAAAAGATTTGAGTGCACAACGTTTGGTTTAGATTTGACAGCCATAATCAGCAATTGTGTACATTTGAGCTGAATGTGTCAAAATCTTACAAATTAACAGGTGCCCAACAATTTCATGCTAGAATCATCATCCGGATGCCAAAATAAACTAAATACAGCAAAAGATTTGAGTGCACAACGTTTGGTTTAGATTTGACAGCCATAATCAGCAATTGTGTACATTTGAGCTGAATGTGTCAAAATCTTAAAAATTAACAGGTGCCCAAGCAATTTCATGCTAGAATCATCATCCGGATGCCAAAATAAACTAAATACAGCAAAAGATTTGAGTGCACAACGTTTGGTTTAGATTTGACAGCCATAATCAGCAATTGTGTACATTTGAGCTGAATGTGTCAAAATCTTAAAAATTAACAGGTGCCCAAGCAATTTCATGCTAGAATCATCATCCGGATGCCAAAATAAACTAAATACAGCAAAAGATTTGAGTGCACAACGTTTGGTTTAGGTTTGACAGCCATAATCACCTTTTTATTGCTTTAAATGCGTTTTTAGCGCATGATTGTACATTTGAGCTGAATGTGTCAAAATCTTAAAAATTAACAGGTGCCCAAGCAATTTCATGCTAGAATCATCATCCGGATGCCAAAATAAACTAAATACAGCAAAAGATTTGAGTGCACAACGTTTGGTTTAGATTTGACAGCCATAATCAGCAATTGTGTACATTTGAGCTGAATGTGTCAAAGTCTTAAAAATTAACAGGTGCCCAAGCAATTTCATGCTAGAATCATCATCCGGATGCCAAAATAAACTAAATACAGCAAAAGATTTGAGTGCACAACGTTTGATTTAGGTTTGACAGCCATAATCACCTTTTTATTGCTTTAAATGCGTTTTTAGCGCATGATTGTACATTTGAGCTGAATGTGTCAAAATCTTAAAAATTAACAGGTGCCCAAGCAATTTCATGCTAGAATCATCATCCGGATGCCAAAATAAACTAAATACAGCAAAAGATTTGAGTGCACAACGTTTGGTTTAGATTTGACAGCCATAATCAGCAATTGTGTACATTTGAGCTGAATGTGTCAAAATCTTACAAATTAACAGGTGCCCAACAATTTCATGCTAGAATCATCATCCGGATGCCAAAATAAACTAAATACAGCAAAAGATTTGAGTGCACAACGTTTGGTTTAGGTTTGACAGCCATAATCACCTTTTTATTGCTTTAAATGCGTTTTTAGCGCATGATTGTACATTTGAGGTGAATGTGTCAAAATCTTAAAAATTAACAGGTGCCCAAGCAATTTCATGCTAGAATCATCATCCGGATGCCAAAATAAACTAAATACAGCAAAAGATTTGAGTGCACAACGTTTGGTTTAGGTTTGACAGCCATAATCACCTTTTTATTGCTTTAAATGCGTTTTTAGCGCATGATTGTACATTTGAGCTGAATGTGTCAAAATCTTAAAAATTAACAGGTGCCCAAGCAATTTCATGCTAGAATCATCATCCGGATGCCAAAATAAACTAAATACAGCAAAAGATTTGAGTGCACAACGTTTGGTTTAGATTTGACAGCCATAATCAGCAATTGTGTACATTTGAGCTGAATGTGTCAAAATCTTAAAAATTAACAGGTGCCCAAGCAATTTCATGCTAGAATCATCATCCGGATGCCAAAATAAACTAAATACAGCAAAAGATTTGAGTGCACAACGTTTGGTTTAGGTTTGACAGCCATAATCACCTTTTTATTGCTTTAAATGCGTTTTTAGCGCATGATTGTACATTTGAGCTGAATGTGTCAAAATCTTAAAAATTAACAGGTGCCCAAGCAATTTCATGCTAGAATCATCATCCGGATGCCAAAATAAACAAAATACAGCAAAAGATTTGAGTGCACAACGTTTGGTTTAGATTTGACAGCCATAATCAGCAATTGTGTACATTTGAGCTGAATGTGTCAAAATCTTAAAAATTAACAGGTGCCCAAGCAATTTCATGCTAGAATCATCATCCGGATGCCAAAATAAACTAAATACAGCAAAAGATTTGAGTGCACAACGTTTGGTTTAGGTTTGACAGCCATAATCACCTTTTTATTGCTTTAAATGCGTTTTTAGCGCATGATTGTACATTTGAGCTGAATGTGTCAAAATCTTAAAAATTAACAGGTGCCCAAGCAATTTCATGCTAGAATCATCATCCGGATGCCAAAATAAACTAAATACAGCAAAAGATTTGAGTGCACAACGTTTGGTTTAGATTTGACAGCCATAATCAGCAATTGTGTACATTTGAGCTGAATGTGTCAAAATCTTAAAAATTAACAGGTGCCCAAGCAATTTCATGGTAGAATCATCATCCGGATGCCAAAATAAACTAAATACAGCAAAAGATTTGAGTGCACAACGTTTGGTTTAGGTTTGACAGCCATAATCACCTTTTTATTGCTTTAAATGCGTTTTTAGCGCATGATTGTATATTTGAGCTGAATGTGTCAAAATCTTAAAAATTAACAGGTGCCCAAGCAATTTAATGCTAGAATCATCATCCGGATGCCAAAATAAACAAAATACAGCAAAAGATTTGAGTGCACAACGTTTGGTTTAGATTTGACAGCCATAATCAGCAATTGTGTACATTTGAGCTGAATGTGTCAAAATCTTAAAAATTAACAGGTGCCCAAGCAATTTCATGCTAGAATCATCATCCGGATGCCAAAATAAACTAAATACAGCAAAAGATTTGAGTGCACAACGTTTGGTTTAGATTTGACAGCCATAATCAGCAATTGTGTACATTTGAGCTGAATGTGTCAAAATCTTAAAAATTAACAGGTGCCCAAGCAATTTCATGCTAGAATCATCATCCGGATGCCAAAATAAACTAAATACAGCAAAAGATTTGAGTGCACAACGTTTGGTTTAGATTTGACAGCCATAATCAGCAATTGTGTACATTTGAGCTGAATGTGTCAAAATCTTAAAAATTAACAGGTGCCCAAGCAATTTCATGCTAGAATCATCATCCGGATGCCCAAATAAACTAAATACAGCAAAAGATTTGAGTGCACAACGTTTGGTTTAGGTTTGACAGCCATAATCACCTTTTTATTGCTTTAAATGCGTTTTTAGGGCATGATTGTACATTTGAGCTGAATGTGTCAAAATCTTAAAAATTAACAGGTGCCCAAGCAATTTCATGCTAGAATCATCATCCGGATGCCAAAATAAACTAAATACAGCAAAAGATTTGAGTGCACAACGTTTGGTTTAGATTTGACAGCCATAATCAGCAATTGTGTACATTTGAGCTGAATGTGTCAAAATCTTAAAAATTAACAGGTGCCCAAGCAATTTCATGCTAGAATCATCATCCGGATGCCAAAATAAACTAAATACAGCAAAAGATTTGAGTGCACAACGTTTGGTTTAGGTTTGACAGCCATAATCACCTTTTTATTGCTTTAAATGCGTTTTTAGCGCATGATTGTACATTTGAGCTGAATGTGTCAAAATCTTAAAAATTAACAGGTGCCCAAGCAATTTCATGCTAGAATCATCATCCGGATGCCAAAATAAACTAAATACAGCAAAAGATTTGAGTGCACAACGTTTGGTTTAGGTTTGACAGCCATAATCAGCAATTGTGTACATTTGAGCTGAATGTGTCAAAGTCTTAAAAATTAACAGGTGCCCAAGCAATTTCATGCTAGAATCATCATCCGGATGCCAAAATAAACTAAATACAGCAAAAGATTTGAGTGCACAACGTTTGGTTTAGGTTTGAAAGCCATAATCACCTTTTTATTGCTTTAAATGCGTTTTTAGCGCATGATTGTACATTTGAGCTGAATGTGTCAAAATCTTAAAAATTAACAGGTGCCCAAGCAATTTCATGCTAGAATCATCATCCGGATGCCAAAATAAACTAAATACAGCAAAAGATTTGAGTGCACAACGTTTGGTTTAGATTTGACAGCCATAATCAGCAATTGTGTACATTTGAGCTGAATGTGTCAAAATCTTAAAAATTAACAGGTGCCCAAGCAATTTCATGGTAGAATCATCATCCGGATGCCAAAATAAACTAAATACAGCAAAAGATTTGAGTGCACAACGTTTGATTTAGGTTTGACAGCCATAATCACCTTTTTATTGCTTTAAATGCGTTTTTAGCGCATGATTGTACATTTGAGCTGAATGTGTCAAAATCTTAAAAATTAACAGGTGCCCAAGCAATTTCATGCTAGAATCATCATCCGGATGCCAAAATAAACTAAATACAGCAAAAGATTTGAGTGCACAACGTTTGGTTTAGATTTGACAGCCATAATCAGCAATTGTGTACATTTGAGCTGAATGTGTCAAAATCTTACAAATTAACAGGTGCCCAACAATTTCATGCTAGAATCATCATCCGGATGCCAAAATAAACTAAATACAGCAAAAGATTTGAGTGCACAACGTTTGGTTTAGGTTTGACAGCCATAATCACCTTTTTATTGCTTTAAATGCGTTTTTAGCGCATGATTGTACATTTGAGGTGAATGTGTCAAAATCTTAAAAATTAACAGGTGCCCAAGCAATTTCATGCTAGAATCATCATCCGGATGCCAAAATAAACTAAATACAGCAAAAGATTTGAGTGCACAACGTTTGGTTTAGGTTTGACAGCCATAATCACCTTTTTATTGCTTTAAATGCGTTTTTAGCGCATGATTGTACATTTGAGCTGAATGTGTCAAAATCTTAAAAATTAACAGGTGCCCAAGCAATTTCATGCTAGAATCATCATCCGGATGCCAAAATAAACTAAATACAGCAAAAGATTTGAGTGCACAACGTTTGGTTTAGATTTGACAGCCATAATCAGCAATTGTGTACATTTGAGCTGAATGTGTCAAAATCTTAAAAATTAACAGGTGCCCAAGCAATTTCATGCTAGAATCATCATCCGGATGCCAAAATAAACTAAATACAGCAAAAGATTTGAGTGCACAACGTTTGGTTTAGGTTTGACAGCCATAATCACCTTTTTATTGCTTTAAATGCGTTTTTAGCGCATGATTGTACATTTGAGCTGAATGTGTCAAAATCTTAAAAATTAACAGGTGCCCAAGCAATTTAATGCTAGAATCATCATCCGGATGCCAAAATAAACAAAATACAGCAAAAGATTTGAGTGCACAACGTTTGGTTTAGATTTGACAGCCATAATCAGCAATTGTGTACATTTGAGCTGAATGTGTCAAAATCTTAAAAATTAACAGGTGCCCAAGCAATTTCATGCTAGAATCATCATCCGGATGCCAAAATAAACTAAATACAGCAAAAGATTTGAGTGCACAACGTTTGGTTTAGGTTTGACAGCCATAATCACCTTTTTATTGCTTTAAATGCGTTTTTAGCGCATGATTGTACATTTGAGCTGAATGTGTCAAAATCTTAAAAATTAACAGGTGCCCAAGCAATTTCATGCTAGAATCATCATCCGGATGCCAAAATAAACTAAATACAGCAAAAGATTTGAGTGCACAACGTTTGGTTTAGATTTGACAGCCATAATCAGCAATTGTGTACATTTGAGCTGAATGTGTCAAAATCTTAAAAATTAACAGGTGCCCAAGCAATTTCATGGTAGAATCATCATCCGGATGCCAAAATAAACTAAATACAGCAAAAGATTTGAGTGCACAACGTTTGGTTTAGGTTTGACAGCCATAATCACCTTTTTATTGCTTTAAATGCGTTTTTAGCGCATGATTGTACATTTGAGCTGAATGTGTCAAAATCTTAAAAATTAACAGGTGCCCAAGCAATTTAATGCTAGAATCATCATCCGGATGCCAAAATAAACAAAATACAGCAAAAGATTTGAGTGCACAACGTTTGGTTTAGATTTGACAGCCATAATCAGCAATTGTGTACATTTGAGCTGAATGTGTCAAAATCTTAAAAATTAACAGGTGCCCAAGCAATTTCATGCTAGAATCATCATCCGGATGCCAAAATAAACTAAATACAGCAAAAGATTTGAGTGCACAACGTTTGGTTTAGATTTGACAGCCATAATCAGCAATTGTGTACATTTGAGCTGAATGTGTCAAAATCTTAAAAATTAACAGGTGTCCAAGCAATTTCATGCTAGAATCATCATCCGGATGCCAAAATAAACTAAATACAGCAAAAGATTTGAGTGCACAACGTTTGGTTTAGATTTGACAGCCATAATCAGCAATTGTGTACATTTGAGCTGAATGTGTCAAAATCTTAAAAATTAACAGGTGCCCAAGCAATTTCATGCTAGAATCATCATCCGGATGCCCAAATAAACTAAATACAGCAAAAGATTTGAGTGCACAACGTTTGGTTTAGGTTTGACAGCCATAATCACCTTTTTATTGCTTTAAATGCGTTTTTAGGGCATGATTGTACATTTGAGCTGAATGTGTCAAAATCTTAAAAATTAACAGGTGCCCAAGCAATTTCATGCTAGAATCATCATCCGGATGCCAAAATAAACTAAATACAGCAAAAGATTTGAGTGCACAACGTTTGGTTTAGATTTGACAGCCATAATCAGCAATTGTGTACATTTGAGCTGAATGTGTCAAAATCTTAAAAATTAACAGGTGCCCAAGCAATTTCATGCTAGAATCATCATCCGGATGCCAAAATAAACTAAATACAGCAAAAGATTTGAGTGCACAACGTTTGGTTTAGGTTTGACAGCCATAATCACCTTTTTATTGCTTTAAATGCGTTTTTAGCGCATGATTGTACATTTGAGCTGAATGTGTCAAAATCTTAAAAATTAACAGGTGCCCAAGCAATTTCATGCTAGAATCATCATCCGGATGCCAAAATAAACTAAATACAGCAAAAGATTTGAGTGCACAACGTTTGGTTTAGATTTGACAGCCATAATCAGCAATTGTGTACATTTGAGCTGAATGTGTCAAAATCTTAAAAATTAACAGGTGCCCAAGCAATTTCATGCTAGAATCATCATCCGGATGCCAAAATAAACTAAATACAGCAAAAGATTTGAGTGCACAACGTTTGGTTTAGGTTTGACAGCCATAATCACCTTTTTATTGCTTTAAATGCGTTTTTAGCGCATGATTGTACATTTGAGCTGAATGTGTCAAAATCTTAAAAATTAACAGGTGCCCAAGCAATTTCATGCTAGAATCATCATCCGGAGGCCAAAATAAACTAAATACAGCAAAAGATTTGAGTGCACAACGTTTGGTTTAGATTTGACAGCCATAATCAGCAATTGTGTACATTTGAGCTGAATGTGTCAAAATCTTAAAAATTAACAGGTGCCCAAGCAATTTCATGCTAGAATCATCATCCGGATGCCAAAATAAACTAAATACAGCAAAAGATTTGAGTGCACAACGTTTGGTTTAGGTTTGACAGCCATAATCACCTTTTTATTGCTTTAAATGCGTTTTTAGCGCATGATTGTACATTTGAGCTGAATGTGTCAAAATCTTAAAAATTAACAGGTGCCCAAGCAATTTCATGCTAGAATCATCATCCGGATGCCAAAATAAACAAAATACAGCAAAAGATTTGAGTGCACAACGTTTGGTTTAGATTTGACAGCCATAATCAGCAATTGTGTACATTTGAGCTGAATGTGTCAAAATCTTAAAAATTAACAGGTGCCCAAGCAATTTCATGCTAGAATCATCATCCGGATGCCAAAATAAACTAAATACAGCAAAAGATTTGAGTGCACAACGTTTGGTTTAGGTTTGACAGCCATAATCACCTTTTTATTGCTTTAAATGCGTTTTTAGCGCATGATTGTACATTTGAGCTGAATGTGTCAAAATCTTAAAAATTAACAGGTGCCCAAGCAATTTCATGCTAGAATCATCATCCGGATGCCAAAATAAACTAAATACAGCAAAAGATTTGAGTGCACAACGTTTGGTTTAGATTTGACAGCCATAATCAGCAATTGTGTACATTTGAGCTGAATGTGTCAAAATCTTAAAAATTAACAGGTGCCCAAGCAATTTCATGCTAGAATCATCATCCGGATGCCAAAATAAACTAAATACAGCAAAAGATTTGAGTGCACAACGTTTGGTTTAGATTTGACAGCCATAATCAGCAATTGTGTACATTTGAGCTGAATGTGTCAAAATCTTAAAAATTAACAGGTGCCCAAGCAATTTCATGCTAGAATCATCATCCGGATGCCAAAATAAACTAAATACAGCAAAAGATTTGAGTGCACAACGTTTGGTTTAGGTTTGACAGCCATAATCACCTTTTTATTGCTTTAAATGCGTTTTTAGCGCATGATTGTACATTTGAGCTGAATGTGTCAAAATCTTAAAAATTAACAGGTGCCCAAGCAATTTCATGCTAGAATCATCATCCGGATGCCAAAATAAACTAAATACAGCAAAAGATTTGAGTGCACAACGTTTGGTTTAGATTTGACAGCCATAATCAGCAATTGTGTACATTTGAGCTGAATGTGTCAAAATCTTAAAAATTAACAGGTGCCCAAGCAATTTCATGCTAGAATCATCATCCGGATGCCAAAATAAACTAAATACAGCAAAAGATTTGAGTGCACAACGTTTGGTTTAGGTTTGACAGCCATAATCACCTTTTTATTGCTTTAAATGCGTTTTTAGCGCATGATTGTACATTTGAGCTGAATGTGTCAAAATCTTAAAAATTAACAGGTGCCCAAGCAATTTCATGCTAGAATCATCATCCGGATGCCAAAATAAACTAAATACAGCAAAAGATTTGAGTGCACAACGTTTGGTTTAGATTTGACAGCCATAATCAGCAATTGTGTACATTTGAGCTGAATGTGTCAAAATCTTAAAAATTAACAGGTGCCCAAGCAATTTCATGGTAGAATCATCATCCGGATGCCAAAATAAACTAAATACAGCAAAAGATTTGAGTGCACAACGTTTGATTTAGGTTTGACAGCCATAATCACCTTTTTATTGCTTTAAATGCGTTTTTAGCGCATGATTGTACATTTGAGCTGAATGTGTCAAAATCTTAAAAATTAACAGGTGCCCAAGCAATTTCATGCTAGAATCATCATCCGGATGCCAAAATAAACTAAATACAGCAAAAGATTTGAGTGCACAACGTTTGGTTTAGATTTGAAAGCCATAATCAGCAATTGTGTACATTTGAGCTGAATGTGTCAAAATCTTACAAATTAACAGGTGCCCAACAATTTCATGCTAGAATCATCATCCGGATGCCAAAATAAACTAAATACAGCAAAAGATTTGAGTGCACAACGTTTGGTTTAGGTTTGACAGCCATAATCACCTTTTTATTGCTTTAAATGCGTTTTTAGCGCATGATTGTACATTTGAGGTGAATGTGTCAAAATCTTAAAAATTAACAGGTGCCCAAGCAATTTCATGCTAGAATCATCATCCGGATGCCAAAATAAACTAAATACAGCAAAAGATTTGAGTGCACAACGTTTGGTTTAGGTTTGACAGCCATAATCACCTTTTTATTGCTTTAAATGCGTTTTTAGCGCATGATTGTACATTTGAGCTGAATGTGTCAAAATCTTAAAAATTAACAGGTGCCCAAGCAATTTCATGCTAGAATCATCATCCGGATGCCAAAATAAACTAAATACAGCAAAAGATTTGAGTGCACAACGTTTGGTTTAGATTTGCCAGCCATAATCAGCAATTGTGTACATTTGAGCTGAATGTGTCAAAATCTTAAAAATTAACAGGTGCCCAAGCAATTTCATGCTAGAATCATCATCCGGATGCCAAAATAAACTAAATACAGCAAAAGATTTGAGTGCACAACGTTTGGTTTAGGTTTGACAGCCATAATCACCTTTTTATTGCTTTAAATGCGTTTTTAGCGCATGATTGTACATTTGAGCTGAATGTGTCAAAATCTTAAAAATTAACAGGTGCCCAAGCAATTTCATGCTAGAATCATCATCCGGAGGCCAAAATAAACTAAATACAGCAAAAGATTTGAGTGCACAACGTTTGGTTTAGATTTGACAGCCATAATCAGCAATTGTGTACATTTGAGCTGAATGTGTCAAAATCTTAAAAATTAACAGGTGCCCAAGCAATTTCATGCTAGAATCATCATCCGGATGCCAAAATAAACTAAATACAGCAAAAGATTTGAGTGCACAACGTTTGGTTTAGGTTTGACAGCCATAATCACCTTTTTATTGCTTTAAATGCGTTTTTAGCGCATGATTGTACATTTGAGCTGAATGTGTCAAAATCTTAAAAATTAACAGGTGCCCAAGCAATTTCATGCTAGAATCATCATCCGGATGCCAAAATAAACAAAATACAGCAAAAGATTTGAGTGCACAACGTTTGGTTTAGATTTGACAGCCATAATCAGCAATTGTGTACATTTGAGCTGAATGTGTCAAAATCTTAAAAATTAACAGGTGCCCAAGCAATTTCATGCTAGAATCATCATCCGGATGCCAAAATAAACTAAATACAGCAAAAGATTTGAGTGCACAACGTTTGGTTTAGGTTTGACAGCCATAATCACCTTTTTATTGCTTTAAATGCGTTTTTAGCGCATGATTGTACATTTGAGCTGAATGTGTCAAAATCTTAAAAATTAACAGGTGCCCAAGCAATTTCATGCTAGAATCATCATCCGGATGCCAAAATAAACTAAATACAGCAAAAGATTTGAGTGCACAACGTTTGGTTTAGATTTGACAGCCATAATCAGCAATTGTGTACATTTGAGCTGAATGTGTCAAAATCTTAAAAATTAACAGGTGCCCAAGCAATTTCATGCTAGAATCATCATCCGGATGCCAAAATAAACTAAATACAGCAAAAGATTTGAGTGCACAACGTTTGGTTTAGATTTGACAGCCATAATCAGCAATTGTGTACATTTGAGCTGAATGTGTCAAAATCTTAAAAATTAACAGGTGCCCAAGCAATTTCATGCTAGAATCATCATCCGGATGCCAAAATAAACTAAATACAGCAAAAGATTTGAGTGCACAACGTTTGGTTTAGGTTTGACAGCCATAATCACCTTTTTATTGCTTTAAATGCGTTTTTAGCGCATGATTGTACATTTGAGCTGAATGTGTCAAAATCTTAAAAATTAACAGGTGCCCAAGCAATTTCATGCTAGAATCATCATCCGGATGCCAAAATAAACTAAATACAGCAAAAGATTTGAGTGCACAACGTTTGGTTTAGATTTGACAGCCATAATCAGCAATTGTGTACATTTGAGCTGAATGTGTCAAAATCTTAAAAATTAACAGGTGCCCAAGCAATTTCATGCTAGAATCATCATCCGGATGCCAAAATAAACTAAATACAGCAAAAGATTTGAGTGCACAACGTTTGGTTTAGGTTTGACAGCCATAATCACCTTTTTATTGCTTTAAATGCGTTTTTAGCGCATGATTGTACATTTGAGCTGAATGTGTCAAAATCTTAAAAATTAACAGGTGCCCAAGCAATTTCATGCTAGAATCATCATCCGGATGCCAAAATAAACTAAATACAGCAAAAGATTTGAGTGCACAACGTTTGGTTTAGATTTGACAGCCATAATCAGCAATTGTGTACATTTGAGCTGAATGTGTCAAAATCTTAAAAATTAACAGGTGCCCAAGCAATTTCATGGTAGAATCATCATCCGGATGCCAAAATAAACTAAATACAGCAAAAGATTTGAGTGCACAACGTTTGATTTAGGTTTGACAGCCATAATCACCTTTTTATTGCTTTAAATGCGTTTTTAGCGCATGATTGTACATTTGAGCTGAATGTGTCAAAATCTTAAAAATTAACAGGTGCCCAAGCAATTTCATGCTAGAATCATCATCCGGATGCCAAAATAAACTAAATACAGCAAAAGATTTGAGTGCACAACGTTTGGTTTAGATTTGAAAGCCATAATCAGCAATTGTGTACATTTGAGCTGAATGTGTCAAAATCTTACAAATTAACAGGTGCCCAACAATTTCATGCTAGAATCATCATCCGGATGCCAAAATAAACTAAATACAGCAAAAGATTTGAGTGCACAACGTTTGGTTTAGGTTTGACAGCCATAATCACCTTTTTATTGCTTTAAATGCGTTTTTAGCGCATGATTGTACATTTGAGGTGAATGTGTCAAAATCTTAAAAATTAACAGGTGCCCAAGCAATTTCATGCTAGAATCATCATCCGGATGCCAAAATAAACTAAATACAGCAAAAGATTTGAGTGCACAACGTTTGGTTTAGGTTTGACAGCCATAATCACCTTTTTATTGCTTTAAATGCGTTTTTAGCGCATGATTGTACATTTGAGCTGAATGTGTCAAAATCTTAAAAATTAACAGGTGCCCAAGCAATTTCATGCTAGAATCATCATCCGGATGCCAAAATAAACTAAATACAGCAAAAGATTTGAGTGCACAACGTTTGGTTTAGATTTGACAGCCATAATCAGCAATTGTGTACATTTGAGCTGAATGTGTCAAAATCTTAAAAATTAACAGGTGCCCAAGCAATTTCATGCTAGAATCATCATCCGGATGCCAAAATAAACTAAATACAGCAAAAGATTTGAGTGCACAACGTTTGGTTTAGGTTTGACAGCCATAATCACCTTTTTATTGCTTTAAATGCGTTTTTAGCGCATGATTGTACATTTGAGCTGAATGTGTCAAAATCTTAAAAATTAACAGGTGCCCAAGCAATTTAATGCTAGAATCATCATCCGGATGCCAAAATAAACAAAATACAGCAAAAGATTTGAGTGCACAACGTTTGGTTTAGATTTGACAGCCATAATCAGCAATTGTGTACATTTGAGCTGAATGTGTCAAAATCTTAAAAATTAACAGGTGCCCAAGCAATTTCATGCTAGAATCATCATCCGGATGCCAAAATAAACTAAATACAGCAAAAGATTTGAGTGCACAACGTTTGGTTTAGGTTTGACAGCCATAATCACCTTTTTATTGCTTTAAATGCGTTTTTAGCGCATGATTGTACATTTGAGGTGAATGTGTCAAAATCTTAAAAATTAACAGGTGCCCAAGCAATTTCATGCTAGAATCATCATCCGGATGCCAAAATAAACTAAATACAGCAAAAGATTTGAGTGCACAACGTTTGGTTTAGGTTTGACAGCCATAATCACCTTTTTATTGCTTTAAATGCGTTTTTAGCGCATGATTGTACATTTGAGCTGAATGTGTCAAAATCTTAAAAATTAACAGGTGCCCAAGCAATTTCATGCTAGAATCATCATCCGGATGCCAAAATAAACTAAATACAGCAAAAGATTTGAGTGCACAACGTTTGGTTTAGATTTGACAGCCATAATCAGCAATTGTGTACATTTGAGCTGAATGTGTCAAAATCTTAAAAATTAACAGGTGCCCAAGCAATTTCATGGTAGAATCATCATCCGGATGCCAAAATAAACTAAATACAGCAAAAGATTTGAGTGCACAACGTTTGGTTTAGGTTTGACAGCCATAATCACCTTTTTATTGCTTTAAATGCGTTTTTAGCGCATGATTGTACATTTGAGCTGAATGTGTCAAAATCTTAAAAATTAACAGGTGCCCAAGCAATTTAATGCTAGAATCATCATCCGGATGCCAAAATAAACAAAATACAGCAAAAGATTTGAGTGCACAACGTTTGGTTTAGATTTGACAGCCATAATCAGCAATTGTGTACATTTGAGCTGAATGTGTCAAAATCTTAAAAATTAACAGGTGCCCAAGCAATTTCATGCTAGAATCATCATCCGGATGCCAAAATAAACTAAATACAGCAAAAGATTTGAGTGCACAACGTTTGGTTTAGATTTGACAGCCATAATCAGCAATTGTGTACATTTGAGCTGAATGTGTCAAAATCTTAAAAATTAACAGGTGCCCAAGCAATTTCATGCTAGAATCATCATCCGGATGCCAAAATAAACTAAATACAGCAAAAGATTTGAGTGCACAACGTTTGGTTTAGATTTGAAAGCCATAATCAGCAATTGTGTACATTTGAGCTGAATGTGTCAAAATCTTACAAATTAACAGGTGCCCAACAATTTCATGCTAGAATCATCATCCGGATGCCAAAATAAACTAAATACAGCAAAAGATTTGAGTGCACAACGTTTGGTTTAGGTTTGACAGCCATAATCACCTTTTTATTGCTTTAAATGCGTTTTTAGCGCATGATTGTACATTTGAGGTGAATGTGTCAAAATCTTAAAAATTAACAGGTGCCCAAGCAATTTCATGCTAGAATCATCATCCGGATGCCAAAATAAACTAAATACAGCAAAAGATTTGAGTGCACAACGTTTGGTTTAGGTTTGACAGCCATAATCACCTTTTTATTGCTTTAAATGCGTTTTTAGCGCATGATTGTACATTTGAGCTGAATGTGTCAAAATCTTAAAAATTAACAGGTGCCCAAGCAATTTCATGCTAGAATCATCATCCGGATGCCAAAATAAACTAAATACAGCAAAAGATTTGAGTGCACAACGTTTGGTTTAGATTTGACAGCCATAATCAGCAATTGTGTACATTTGAGCTGAATGTGTCAAAATCTTAAAAATTAACAGGTGCCCAAGCAATTTCATGCTAGAATCATCATCCGGATGCCAAAATAAACTAAATACAGCAAAAGATTTGAGTGCACAACGTTTGGTTTAGGTTTGACAGCCATAATCACCTTTTTATTGCTTTAAATGCGTTTTTAGCGCATGATTGTACATTTGAGCTGAATGTGTCAAAATCTTAAAAATTAACAGGTGCCCAAGCAATTTCATGCTAGAATCATCATCCGGAGGCCAAAATAAACTAAATACAGCAAAAGATTTGAGTGCACAACGTTTGGTTTAGATTTGACAGCCATAATCAGCAATTGTGTACATTTGAGCTGAATGTGTCAAAATCTTAAAAATTAACAGGTGCCCAAGCAATTTCATGCTAGAATCATCATCCGGATGCCAAAATAAACTAAATACAGCAAAAGATTTGAGTGCACAACGTTTGGTTTAGGTTTGACAGCCATAATCACCTTTTTATTGCTTTAAATGCGTTTTTAGCGCATGATTGTACATTTGAGCTGAATGTGTCAAAATCTTAAAAATTAACAGGTGCCCAAGCAATTTCATGCTAGAATCATCATCCGGATGCCAAAATAAACAAAATACAGCAAAAGATTTGAGTGCACAACGTTTGGTTTAGATTTGACAGCCATAATCAGCAATTGTGTACATTTGAGCTGAATGTGTCAAAATCTTAAAAATTAACAGGTGCCCAAGCAATTTCATGCTAGAATCATCATCCGGATGCCAAAATAAACTAAATACAGCAAAAGATTTGAGTGCACAACGTTTGGTTTAGGTTTGACAGCCATAATCACCTTTTTATTGCTTTAAATGCGTTTTTAGCGCATGATTGTACATTTGAGCTGAATGTGTCAAAATCTTAAAAATTAACAGGTGCCCAAGCAATTTCATGCTAGAATCATCATCCGGATGCCAAAATAAACTAAATACAGCAAAAGATTTGAGTGCACAACGTTTGGTTTAGATTTGACAGCCATAATCAGCAATTGTGTACATTTGAGCTGAATGTGTCAAAATCTTAAAAATTAACAGGTGCCCAAGCAATTTCATGCTAGAATCATCATCCGGATGCCAAAATAAACTAAATACAGCAAAAGATTTGAGTGCACAACGTTTGGTTTAGATTTGACAGCCATAATCAGCAATTGTGTACATTTGAGCTGAATGTGTCAAAATCTTAAAAATTAACAGGTGCCCAAGCAATTTCATGCTAGAATCATCATCCGGATGCCAAAATAAACTAAATACAGCAAAAGATTTGAGTGCACAACGTTTGGTTTAGGTTTGACAGCCATAATCACCTTTTTATTGCTTTAAATGCGTTTTTAGCGCATGATTGTACATTTGAGCTGAATGTGTCAAAATCTTAAAAATTAACAGGTGCCCAAGCAATTTCATGCTAGAATCATCATCCGGATGCCAAAATAAACTAAATACAGCAAAAGATTTGAGTGCACAACGTTTGGTTTAGATTTGACAGCCATAATCAGCAATTGTGTACATTTGAGCTGAATGTGTCAAAATCTTAAAAATTAACAGGTGCCCAAGCAATTTCATGCTAGAATCATCATCCGGATGCCAAAATAAACTAAATACAGCAAAAGATTTGAGTGCACAACGTTTGGTTTAGGTTTGACAGCCATAATCACCTTTTTATTGCTTTAAATGCGTTTTTAGCGCATGATTGTACATTTGAGCTGAATGTGTCAAAATCTTAAAAATTAACAGGTGCCCAAGCAATTTCATGCTAGAATCATCATCCGGATGCCAAAATAAACTAAATACAGCAAAAGATTTGAGTGCACAACGTTTGGTTTAGATTTGACAGCCATAATCAGCAATTGTGTACATTTGAGCTGAATGTGTCAAAATCTTAAAAATTAACAGGTGCCCAAGCAATTTCATGGTAGAATCATCATCCGGATGCCAAAATAAACTAAATACAGCAAAAGATTTGAGTGCACAACGTTTGATTTAGGTTTGACAGCCATAATCACCTTTTTATTGCTTTAAATGCGTTTTTAGCGCATGATTGTACATTGTCAAAATCTTAAAAATTAACAGGTGCCCAAGCAATTTCATGCTAGAATCATCATCCGGATGCCAAAATAAACTAAATACAGCAAAAGATTTGAGTGCACAACGTTTGGTTTAGATTTGAAAGCCATAATCAGCAATTGTGTACATTTGAGCTGAATGTGTCAAAATCTTACAAATTAACAGGTGCCCAACAATTTCATGCTAGAATCATCATCCGGATGCCAAAATAAACTAAATACAGCAAAAGATTTGAGTGCACAACGTTTGGTTTAGGTTTGACAGCCATAATCACCTTTTTATTGCTTTAAATGCGTTTTTAGCGCATGATTGTACATTTGAGGTGAATGTGTCAAAATCTTAAAAATTAACAGGTGCCCAAGCAATTTCATGCTAGAATCATCATCCGGATGCCAAAATAAACTAAATACAGCAAAAGATTTGAGTGCACAACGTTTGGTTTAGGTTTGACAGCCATAATCACCTTTTTATTGCTTTAAATGCGTTTTTAGCGCATGATTGTACATTTGAGCTGAATGTGTCAAAATCTTAAAAATTAACAGGTGCCCAAGCAATTTCATGCTAGAATCATCATCCGGATGCCAAAATAAACTAAATACAGCAAAAGATTTGAGTGCACAACGTTTGGTTTAGATTTGACAGCCATAATCAGCAATTGTGTACATTTGAGCTGAATGTGTCAAAATCTTAAAAATTAACAGGTGCCCAAGCAATTTCATGCTAGAATCATCATCCGGATGCCAAAATAAACTAAATACAGCAAAAGATTTGAGTGCACAACGTTTGGTTTAGGTTTGACAGCCATAATCACCTTTTTATTGCTTTAAATGCGTTTTTAGCGCATGATTGTACATTTGAGCTGAATGTGTCAAAATCTTAAAAATTAACAGGTGCCCAAGCAATTTAATGCTAGAATCATCATCCGGATGCCAAAATAAACAAAATACAGCAAAAGATTTGAGTGCACAACGTTTGGTTTAGATTTGACAGCCATAATCAGCAATTGTGTACATTTGAGCTGAATGTGTCAAAATCTTAAAAATTAACAGGTGCCCAAGCAATTTCATGCTAGAATCATCATCCGGATGCCAAAATAAACTAAATACAGCAAAAGATTTGAGTGCACAACGTTTGGTTTAGGTTTGACAGCCATAATCACCTTTTTATTGCTTTAAATGCGTTTTTAGCGCATGATTGTACATTTGAGGTGAATGTGTCAAAATCTTAAAAATTAACAGGTGCCCAAGCAATTTCATGCTAGAATCATCATCCGGATGCCAAAATAAACTAAATACAGCAAAAGATTTGAGTGCACAACGTTTGGTTTAGGTTTGACAGCCATAATCACCTTTTTATTGCTTTAAATGCGTTTTTAGCGCATGATTGTACATTTGAGCTGAATGTGTCAAAATCTTAAAAATTAACAGGTGCCCAAGCAATTTCATGCTAGAATCATCATCCGGATGCCAAAATAAACTAAATACAGCAAAAGATTTGAGTGCACAACGTTTGGTTTAGATTTGACAGCCATAATCAGCAATTGTGTACATTTGAGCTGAATGTGTCAAAATCTTAAAAATTAACAGGTGCCCAAGCAATTTCATGGTAGAATCATCATCCGGATGCCAAAATAAACTAAATACAGCAAAAGATTTGAGTGCACAACGTTTGGTTTAGGTTTGACAGCCATAATCACCTTTTTATTGCTTTAAATGCGTTTTTAGCGCATGATTGTACATTTGAGCTGAATGTGTCAAAATCTTAAAAATTAACAGGTGCCCAAGCAATTTAATGCTAGAATCATCATCCGGATGCCAAAATAAACAAAATACAGCAAAAGATTTGAGTGCACAACGTTTGGTTTAGATTTGACAGCCATAATCAGCAATTGTGTACATTTGAGCTGAATGTGTCAAAATCTTAAAAATTAACAGGTGCCCAAGCAATTTCATGCTAGAATCATCATCCGGATGCCAAAATAAACTAAATACAGCAAAAGATTTGAGTGCACAACGTTTGGTTTAGATTTGACAGCCATAATCAGCAATTGTGTACATTTGAGCTGAATGTGTCAAAATCTTAAAAATTAACAGGTGCCCAAGCAATTTCATGCTAGAATCATCATCCGGATGCCAAAATAAACTAAATACAGCAAAAGATTTGAGTGCACAACGTTTGGTTTAGATTTGACAGCCATAATCAGCAATTGTGTACATTTGAGCTGAATGTGTCAAAATCTTAAAAATTAACAGGTGCCCAAGCAATTTCATGCTAGAATCATCATCCGGATGCCCAAATAAACTAAATACAGCAAAAGATTTGAGTGCACAACGTTTGGTTTAGGTTTGACAGCCATAATCACCTTTTTATTGCTTTAAATGCGTTTTTAGGGCATGATTGTACATTTGAGCTGAATGTGTCAAAATCTTAAAAATTAACAGGTGCCCAAGCAATTTCATGCTAGAATCATCATCCGGATGCCAAAATAAACTAAATACAGCAAAAGATTTGAGTGCACAACGTTTGGTTTAGATTTGACAGCCATAATCAGCAATTGTGTACATTTGAGCTGAATGTGTCAAAATCTTAAAAATTAACAGGTGCCCAAGCAATTTCATGCTAGAATCATCATCCGGATGCCAAAATAAACTAAATACAGCAAAAGATTTGAGTGCACAACGTTTGGTTTAGGTTTGACAGCCATAATCACCTTTTTATTGCTTTAAATGCGTTTTTAGCGCATGATTGTACATTTGAGCTGAATGTGTCAAAATCTTAAAAATTAACAGGTGCCCAAGCAATTTCATGCTAGAATCATCATCCGGATGCCAAAATAAACTAAATACAGCAAAAGATTTGAGTGCACAACGTTTGGTTTAGATTTGACAGCCATAATCAGCAATTGTGTACATTTGAGCTGAATGTGTCAAAATCTTAAAAATTAACAGGTGCCCAAGCAATTTCATGCTAGAATCATCATCCGGATGCCAAAATAAACTAAATACAGCAAAAGATTTGAGTGCACAACGTTTGGTTTAGGTTTGACAGCCATAATCACCTTTTTATTGCTTTAAATGCGTTTTTAGCGCATGATTGTACATTTGAGCTGAATGTGTCAAAATCTTAAAAATTAACAGGTGCCCAAGCAATTTCATGCTAGAATCATCATCCGGAGGCCAAAATAAACTAAATACAGCAAAAGATTTGAGTGCACAACGTTTGGTTTAGATTTGACAGCCATAATCAGCAATTGTGTACATTTGAGCTGAATGTGTCAAAATCTTAAAAATTAACAGGTGCCCAAGCAATTTCATGCTAGAATCATCATCCGGATGCCAAAATAAACTAAATACAGCAAAAGATTTGAGTGCACAACGTTTGGTTTAGGTTTGACAGCCATAATCACCTTTTTATTGCTTTAAATGCGTTTTTAGCGCATGATTGTACATTTGAGCTGAATGTGTCAAAATCTTAAAAATTAACAGGTGCCCAAGCAATTTCATGCTAGAATCATCATCCGGATGCCAAAATAAACAAAATACAGCAAAAGATTTGAGTGCACAACGTTTGGTTTAGATTTGACAGCCATAATCAGCAATTGTGTACATTTGAGCTGAATGTGTCAAAATCTTAAAAATTAACAGGTGCCCAAGCAATTTCATGCTAGAATCATCATCCGGATGCCAAAATAAACTAAATACAGCAAAAGATTTGAGTGCACAACGTTTGGTTTAGGTTTGACAGCCATAATCACCTTTTTATTGCTTTAAATGCGTTTTTAGCGCATGATTGTACATTTGAGCTGAATGTGTCAAAATCTTAAAAATTAACAGGTGCCCAAGCAATTTCATGCTAGAATCATCATCCGGATGCCAAAATAAACTAAATACAGCAAAAGATTTGAGTGCACAACGTTTGGTTTAGATTTGACAGCCATAATCAGCAATTGTGTACATTTGAGCTGAATGTGTCAAAATCTTAAAAATTAACAGGTGCCCAAGCAATTTCATGCTAGAATCATCATACGGATGCCAAAATAAACTAAATACAGCAAAAGATTTGAGTGCACAACGTTTGGTTTAGATTTGACAGCCATAATCAGCAATTGTGTACATTTGAGCTGAATGTGTCAAAATCTTAAAAATTAACAGGTGCCCAAGCAATTTCATGCTAGAATCATCATCCGGATGCCAAAATAAACTAAATACAGCAAAAGATTTGAGTGCACAACGTTTGGTTTAGGTTTGACAGCCATAATCACCTTTTTATTGCTTTAAATGCGTTTTTAGCGCATGATTGTACATTTGAGCTGAATGTGTCAAAATCTTAAAAATTAACAGGTGCCCAAGCAATTTCATGCTAGAATCATCATCCGGATGCCAAAATAAACTAAATACAGCAAAAGATTTGAGTGCACAACGTTTGGTTTAGATTTGACAGCCATAATCAGCAATTGTGTACATTTGAGCTGAATGTGTCAAAATCTTAAAAATTAACAGGTGCCCAAGCAATTTCATGCTAGAATCATCATCCGGATGCCAAAATAAACTAAATACAGCAAAAGATTTGAGTGCACAACGTTTGGTTTAGGTTTGACAGCCATAATCACCTTTTTATTGCTTTAAATGCGTTTTTAGCGCATGATTGTACATTTGAGCTGAATGTGTCAAAATCTTAAAAATTAACAGGTGCCCAAGCAATTTAATGCTAGAATCATCATCCGGATGCCAAAATAAACAAAATACAGCAAAAGATTTGAGTGCACAACGTTTGGTTTAGATTTGACAGCCATAATCAGCAATTGTGTACATTTGAGCTGAATGTGTCAAAATCTTAAAAATTAACAGGTGCCCAAGCAATTTCATGCTAGAATCATCATCCGGATGCCAAAATAAACTAAATACAGCAAAAGATTTGAGTGCACAACGTTTGGTTTAGATTTGACAGCCATAATCAGCAATTGTGTACATTTGAGCTGAATGTGTCAAAATCTTAAAAATTAACAGGTGCCCAAGCAATTTCATTGTAGAATCATCATCCGGATGCCAAAATAAACTAAATACAGCAAAAGATTTGAGTGCACAACGTTTGGTTTAGGTTTGACAGCCATAATCACCTTTTTATTGCTTTAAATGCGTTTTTAGCGCATGATTGTACATTTGAGCTGAATGTGTCAAAATCTTAAAAATTAACAGGTGCCCAAGCAATTTCATGCTAGAATCATCATCCGGATGCCAAAATAAACTAAATACAGCAAAAGATTTGAGTGCACAACGTTTGGTTTAGATTTGACAGCCATAATCAGCAATTGTGTACATTTGAGCTGAATGTGTCAAAATCTTAAAAATTAACAGGTGCCCAAGCAATTTCATGCTAGAATCATCATCCGGATGCCAAAATAAACTAAATACAGCAAAAGATTTGAGTGCACAACGTTTGGTTTAGATTTGACAGCCATAATCAGCAATTGTGTACATTTGAGCTGAATGTGTCAAAATCTTAAAAATTAACAGGTGCCCAAGCAATTTCATTGTAGAATCATCATCCGGATGCCAAAATAAACTAAATACAGCAAAAGATTTGAGTGCACAACGTTTGGTTTAGGTTTGACAGCCATAATCACCTTTTTATTGCTTTAAATGCGTTTTTAGCGCATGATTGTACATTTGAGCTGAATGTGTCAAAATCTTAAAAATTAACAGGTGCCCAAGCAATTTCATGCTAGAATCATCATCCGGATGCCAAAATAAACTAAATACAGCAAAAGATTTGAGTGCACAACGTTTGGTTTAGATTTGACAGCCATAATCAGCAATTGTGTACATTTGAGCTGAATGTGTCAAAATCTTAAAAATTAACAGGTGCCCAAGCAATTTCATGCTAGAATCATCATCCGGATGCCAAAATAAACTAAATACAGCAAAAGATTTGAGTGCACAACGTTTGGTTTAGGTTTGACAGCCATAATCACCTTTTTATTGCTTTAAATGCGTTTTTAGCGCATGATTGTACATTTGAGCTGAATGTGTCAAAATCTTAAAAATTAACAGGTGCCCAAGCAATTTAATGCTAGAATCATCATCCGGATGCCAAAATAAACAAAATACAGCAAAAGATTTGAGTGCACAACGTTTGGTTTAGATTTGACAGCCATAATCAGCAATTGTGTACATTTGAGCTGAATGTGTCAAAATCTTAAAAATTAACAGGTGCCCAAGCAATTTCATGCTAGAATCATCATCCGGATGCCAAAATAAACTAAATACAGCAAAAGATTTGAGTGCACAACGTTTGGTTTAGGTTTGACAGCCATAATCACCTTTTTATTGCTTTAAATGCGTTTTTAGCGCATGATTGTACATTTGAGCTGAATGTGTCAAAATCTTAAAAATTAACAGGTGCCCAAGCAATTTCATGCTAGAATCATCATCCGGATGCCAAAATAAACAAAATACAGCAAAAGATTTGAGTGCACAACGTTTGGTTTAGATTTGACAGCCATAATCAGCAATTGTGTACATTTGAGCTGAATGTGTCAAAATCTTAAAAATTAACAGGTGCCCAAGCAATTTCATGCTAGAATCATCATCCGGATGCCAAAATAAACTAAATACAGCAAAAGATTTGAGTGCACAACGTTTGGTTTAGGTTTGACAGCCATAATCACCTTTTTATTGCTTTAAATGCGTTTTTAGCGCATGATTGTACATTTGAGCTGAATGTGTCAAAATCTTAAAAATTAACAGGTGCCCAAGCAATTTCATGCTAGAATCATCATCCGGATGCCAAAATAAACTAAATACAGCAAAAGATTTGAGTGCACAACGTTTGGTTTAGATTTGACAGCCATAATCAGCAATTGTGTACATTTGAGCTGAATGTGTCAAAATCTTAAAAATTAACAGGTGCCCAAGCAATTTCATGCTAGAATCATCATACGGATGCCAAAATAAACTAAATACAGCAAAAGATTTGAGTGCACAACGTTTGGTTTAGATTTGACAGCCATAATCAGCAATTGTGTACATTTGAGCTGAATGTGTCAAAATCTTAAAAATTAACAGGTGCCCAAGCAATTTCATGCTAGAATCATCATCCGGATGCCAAAATAAACTAAATACAGCAAAAGATTTGAGTGCACAACGTTTGGTTTAGGTTTGACAGCCATAATCAGCAATTGTGTACATTTGAGCTGAATGTGTCAAAGTCTTAAAAATTAACAGGTGCCCAAGCAATTTCATGCTAGAATCATCATCCGGATGCCAAAATAAACTAAATACAGCAAAAGATTTGAGTGCACAACGTTTGGTTTAGGTTTGAAAGCCATAATCACCTTTTTATTGCTTTAAATGCGTTTTTAGCGCATGATTGTACATTTGAGCTGAATGTGTCAAAATCTTAAAAATTAACAGGTGCCCAAGCAATTTCATGCTAGAATCATCATCCGGATGCCAAAATAAACTAAATACAGCAAAAGATTTGAGTGCACAACGTTTGGTTTAGATTTGACAGCCATAATCAGCAATTGTGTACATTTGAGCTGAATGTGTCAAAATCTTAAAAATTAACAGGTGCCCAAGCAATTTCATGGTAGAATCATCATCCGGATGCCAAAATAAACTAAATACAGCAAAAGATTTGAGTGCACAACGTTTGATTTAGGTTTGACAGCCATAATCACCTTTTTATTGCTTTAAATGCGTTTTTAGCGCATGATTGTACATTTGAGCTGAATGTGTCAAAATCTTAAAAATTAACAGGTGCCCAAGCAATTTCATGCTAGAATCATCATCCGGATGCCAAAATAAACTAAATACAGCAAAAGATTTGAGTGCACAACGTTTGGTTTAGATTTGACAGCCATAATCAGCAATTGTGTACATTTGAGCTGAATGTGTCAAAATCTTACAAATTAACAGGTGCCCAACAATTTCATGCTAGAATCATCATCCGGATGCCAAAATAAACTAAATACAGCAAAAGATTTGAGTGCACAACGTTTGGTTTAGGTTTGACAGCCATAATCACCTTTTTATTGCTTTAAATGCGTTTTTAGCGCATGATTGTACATTTGAGGTGAATGTGTCAAAATCTTAAAAATTAACAGGTGCCCAAGCAATTTCATGCTAGAATCATCATCCGGATGCCAAAATAAACTAAATACAGCAAAAGATTTGAGTGCACAACGTTTGGTTTAGGTTTGACAGCCATAATCACCTTTTTATTGCTTTAAATGCGTTTTTAGCGCATGATTGTACATTTGAGCTGAATGTGTCAAAATCTTAAAAATTAACAGGTGCCCAAGCAATTTCATGCTAGAATCATCATCCGGATGCCAAAATAAACTAAATACAGCAAAAGATTTGAGTGCACAACGTTTGGTTTAGATTTGACAGCCATAATCAGCAATTGTGTACATTTGAGCTGAATGTGTCAAAATCTTAAAAATTAACAGGTGCCCAAGCAATTTCATGCTAGAATCATCATCCGGATGCCAAAATAAACTAAATACAGCAAAAGATTTGAGTGCACAACGTTTGGTTTAGGTTTGACAGCCATAATCACCTTTTTATTGCTTTAAATGCGTTTTTAGCGCATGATTGTACATTTGAGCTGAATGTGTCAAAATCTTAAAAATTAACAGGTGCCCAAGCAATTTAATGCTAGAATCATCATCCGGATGCCAAAATAAACAAAATACAGCAAAAGATTTGAGTGCACAACGTTTGGTTTAGATTTGACAGCCATAATCAGCAATTGTGTACATTTGAGCTGAATGTGTCAAAATCTTAAAAATTAACAGGTGCCCAAGCAATTTCATGCTAGAATCATCATCCGGATGCCAAAATAAACTAAATACAGCAAAAGATTTGAGTGCACAACGTTTGGTTTAGGTTTGACAGCCATAATCACCTTTTTATTGCTTTAAATGCGTTTTTAGCGCATGATTGTACATTTGAGGTGAATGTGTCAAAATCTTAAAAATTAACAGGTGCCCAAGCAATTTCATGCTAGAATCATCATCCGGATGCCAAAATAAACTAAATACAGCAAAAGATTTGAGTGCACAACGTTTGGTTTAGGTTTGACAGCCATAATCACCTTTTTATTGCTTTAAATGCGTTTTTAGCGCATGATTGTACATTTGAGCTGAATGTGTCAAAATCTTAAAAATTAACAGGTGCCCAAGCAATTTCATGCTAGAATCATCATCCGGATGCCAAAATAAACTAAATACAGCAAAAGATTTGAGTGCACAACGTTTGGTTTAGATTTGACAGCCATAATCAGCAATTGTGTACATTTGAGCTGAATGTGTCAAAATCTTAAAAATTAACAGGTGCCCAAGCAATTTCATGGTAGAATCATCATCCGGATGCCAAAATAAACTAAATACAGCAAAAGATTTGAGTGCACAACGTTTGGTTTAGGTTTGACAGCCATAATCACCTTTTTATTGCTTTAAATGCGTTTTTAGCGCATGATTGTACATTTGAGCTGAATGTGTCAAAATCTTAAAAATTAACAGGTGCCCAAGCAATTTAATGCTAGAATCATCATCCGGATGCCAAAATAAACAAAATACAGCAAAAGATTTGAGTGCACAACGTTTGGTTTAGATTTGACAGCCATAATCAGCAATTGTGTACATTTGAGCTGAATGTGTCAAAATCTTAAAAATTAACAGGTGCCCAAGCAATTTCATGCTAGAATCATCATCCGGATGCCAAAATAAACTAAATACAGCAAAAGATTTGAGTGCACAACGTTTGGTTTAGATTTGACAGCCATAATCAGCAATTGTGTACATTTGAGCTGAATGTGTCAAAATCTTAAAAATTAACAGGTGCCCAAGCAATTTCATGCTAGAATCATCATCCGGATGCCAAAATAAACTAAATACAGCAAAAGATTTGAGTGCACAACGTTTGGTTTAGATTTGAAAGCCATAATCAGCAATTGTGTACATTTGAGCTGAATGTGTCAAAATCTTACAAATTAACAGGTGCCCAACAATTTCATGCTAGAATCATCATCCGGATGCCAAAATAAACTAAATACAGCAAAAGATTTGAGTGCACAACGTTTGGTTTAGGTTTGACAGCCATAATCACCTTTTTATTGCTTTAAATGCGTTTTTAGCGCATGATTGTACATTTGAGGTGAATGTGTCAAAATCTTAAAAATTAACAGGTGCCCAAGCAATTTCATGCTAGAATCATCATCCGGATGCCAAAATAAACTAAATACAGCAAAAGATTTGAGTGCACAACGTTTGGTTTAGGTTTGACAGCCATAATCACCTTTTTATTGCTTTAAATGCGTTTTTAGCGCATGATTGTACATTTGAGCTGAATGTGTCAAAATCTTAAAAATTAACAGGTGCCCAAGCAATTTCATGCTAGAATCATCATCCGGATGCCAAAATAAACTAAATACAGCAAAAGATTTGAGTGCACAACGTTTGGTTTAGATTTGACAGCCATAATCAGCAATTGTGTACATTTGAGCTGAATGTGTCAAAATCTTAAAAATTAACAGGTGCCCAAGCAATTTCATGCTAGAATCATCATCCGGATGCCAAAATAAACTAAATACAGCAAAAGATTTGAGTGCACAACGTTTGGTTTAGGTTTGACAGCCATAATCACCTTTTTATTGCTTTAAATGCGTTTTTAGCGCATGATTGTACATTTGAGCTGAATGTGTCAAAATCTTAAAAATTAACAGGTGCCCAAGCAATTTCATGCTAGAATCATCATCCGGAGGCCAAAATAAACTAAATACAGCAAAAGATTTGAGTGCACAACGTTTGGTTTAGATTTGACAGCCATAATCAGCAATTGTGTACATTTGAGCTGAATGTGTCAAAATCTTAAAAATTAACAGGTGCCCAAGCAATTTCATGCTAGAATCATCATCCGGATGCCAAAATAAACTAAATACAGCAAAAGATTTGAGTGCACAACGTTTGGTTTAGGTTTGACAGCCATAATCACCTTTTTATTGCTTTAAATGCGTTTTTAGCGCATGATTGTACATTTGAGCTGAATGTGTCAAAATCTTAAAAATTAACAGGTGCCCAAGCAATTTCATGCTAGAATCATCATCCGGATGCCAAAATAAACAAAATACAGCAAAAGATTTGAGTGCACAACGTTTGGTTTAGATTTGACAGCCATAATCAGCAATTGTGTACATTTGAGCTGAATGTGTCAAAATCTTAAAAATTAACAGGTGCCCAAGCAATTTCATGCTAGAATCATCATCCGGATGCCAAAATAAACTAAATACAGCAAAAGATTTGAGTGCACAACGTTTGGTTTAGGTTTGACAGCCATAATCACCTTTTTATTGCTTTAAATGCGTTTTTAGCGCATGATTGTACATTTGAGCTGAATGTGTCAAAATCTTAAAAATTAACAGGTGCCCAAGCAATTTCATGCTAGAATCATCATCCGGATGCCAAAATAAACTAAATACAGCAAAAGATTTGAGTGCACAACGTTTGGTTTAGATTTGACAGCCATAATCAGCAATTGTGTACATTTGAGCTGAATGTGTCAAAATCTTAAAAATTAACAGGTGCCCAAGCAATTTCATGCTAGAATCATCATCCGGATGCCAAAATAAACTAAATACAGCAAAAGATTTGAGTGCACAACGTTTGGTTTAGATTTGACAGCCATAATCAGCAATTGTGTACATTTGAGCTGAATGTGTCAAAATCTTAAAAATTAACAGGTGCCCAAGCAATTTCATGCTAGAATCATCATCCGGATGCCAAAATAAACTAAATACAGCAAAAGATTTGAGTGCACAACGTTTGGTTTAGGTTTGACAGCCATAATCACCTTTTTATTGCTTTAAATGCGTTTTTAGCGCATGATTGTACATTTGAGCTGAATGTGTCAAAATCTTAAAAATTAACAGGTGCCCAAGCAATTTCATGCTAGAATCATCATCCGGATGCCAAAATAAACTAAATACAGCAAAAGATTTGAGTGCACAACGTTTGGTTTAGATTTGACAGCCATAATCAGCAATTGTGTACATTTGAGCTGAATGTGTCAAAATCTTAAAAATTAACAGGTGCCCAAGCAATTTCATGCTAGAATCATCATCCGGATGCCAAAATAAACTAAATACAGCAAAAGATTTGAGTGCACAACGTTTGGTTTAGGTTTGACAGCCATAATCACCTTTTTATTGCTTTAAATGCGTTTTTAGCGCATGATTGTACATTTGAGCTGAATGTGTCAAAATCTTAAAAATTAACAGGTGCCCAAGCAATTTCATGCTAGAATCATCATCCGGATGCCAAAATAAACTAAATACAGCAAAAGATTTGAGTGCACAACGTTTGGTTTAGATTTGACAGCCATAATCAGCAATTGTGTACATTTGAGCTGAATGTGTCAAAATCTTAAAAATTAACAGGTGCCCAAGCAATTTCATGGTAGAATCATCATCCGGATGCCAAAATAAACTAAATACAGCAAAAGATTTGAGTGCACAACGTTTGATTTAGGTTTGACAGCCATAATCACCTTTTTATTGCTTTAAATGCGTTTTTAGCGCATGATTGTACATTGTCAAAATCTTAAAAATTAACAGGTGCCCAAGCAATTTCATGCTAGAATCATCATCCGGATGCCAAAATAAACTAAATACAGCAAAAGATTTGAGTGCACAACGTTTGGTTTAGATTTGAAAGCCATAATCAGCAATTGTGTACATTTGAGCTGAATGTGTCAAAATCTTACAAATTAACAGGTGCCCAACAATTTCATGCTAGAATCATCATCCGGATGCCAAAATAAACTAAATACAGCAAAAGATTTGAGTGCACAACGTTTGGTTTAGGTTTGACAGCCATAATCACCTTTTTATTGCTTTAAATGCGTTTTTAGCGCATGATTGTACATTTGAGGTGAATGTGTCAAAATCTTAAAAATTAACAGGTGCCCAAGCAATTTCATGCTAGAATCATCATCCGGATGCCAAAATAAACTAAATACAGCAAAAGATTTGAGTGCACAACGTTTGGTTTAGGTTTGACAGCCATAATCACCTTTTTATTGCTTTAAATGCGTTTTTAGCGCATGATTGTACATTTGAGCTGAATGTGTCAAAATCTTAAAAATTAACAGGTGCCCAAGCAATTTCATGCTAGAATCATCATCCGGATGCCAAAATAAACTAAATACAGCAAAAGATTTGAGTGCACAACGTTTGGTTTAGATTTGACAGCCATAATCAGCAATTGTGTACATTTGAGCTGAATGTGTCAAAATCTTAAAAATTAACAGGTGCCCAAGCAATTTCATGCTAGAATCATCATCCGGATGCCAAAATAAACTAAATACAGCAAAAGATTTGAGTGCACAACGTTTGGTTTAGGTTTGACAGCCATAATCACCTTTTTATTGCTTTAAATGCGTTTTTAGCGCATGATTGTACATTTGAGCTGAATGTGTCAAAATCTTAAAAATTAACAGGTGCCCAAGCAATTTAATGCTAGAATCATCATCCGGATGCCAAAATAAACAAAATACAGCAAAAGATTTGAGTGCACAACGTTTGGTTTAGATTTGACAGCCATAATCAGCAATTGTGTACATTTGAGCTGAATGTGTCAAAATCTTAAAAATTAACAGGTGCCCAAGCAATTTCATGCTAGAATCATCATCCGGATGCCAAAATAAACTAAATACAGCAAAAGATTTGAGTGCACAACGTTTGGTTTAGGTTTGACAGCCATAATCACCTTTTTATTGCTTTAAATGCGTTTTTAGCGCATGATTGTACATTTGAGGTGAATGTGTCAAAATCTTAAAAATTAACAGGTGCCCAAGCAATTTCATGCTAGAATCATCATCCGGATGCCAAAATAAACTAAATACAGCAAAAGATTTGAGTGCACAACGTTTGGTTTAGGTTTGACAGCCATAATCACCTTTTTATTGCTTTAAATGCGTTTTTAGCGCATGATTGTACATTTGAGCTGAATGTGTCAAAATCTTAAAAATTAACAGGTGCCCAAGCAATTTCATGCTAGAATCATCATCCGGATGCCAAAATAAACTAAATACAGCAAAAGATTTGAGTGCACAACGTTTGGTTTAGATTTGACAGCCATAATCAGCAATTGTGTACATTTGAGCTGAATGTGTCAAAATCTTAAAAATTAACAGGTGCCCAAGCAATTTCATGGTAGAATCATCATCCGGATGCCAAAATAAACTAAATACAGCAAAAGATTTGAGTGCACAACGTTTGGTTTAGGTTTGACAGCCATAATCACCTTTTTATTGCTTTAAATGCGTTTTTAGCGCATGATTGTACATTTGAGCTGAATGTGTCAAAATCTTAAAAATTAACAGGTGCCCAAGCAATTTAATGCTAGAATCATCATCCGGATGCCAAAATAAACAAAATACAGCAAAAGATTTGAGTGCACAACGTTTGGTTTAGATTTGACAGCCATAATCAGCAATTGTGTACATTTGAGCTGAATGTGTCAAAATCTTAAAAATTAACAGGTGCCCAAGCAATTTCATGCTAGAATCATCATCCGGATGCCAAAATAAACTAAATACAGCAAAAGATTTGAGTGCACAACGTTTGGTTTAGATTTGACAGCCATAATCAGCAATTGTGTACATTTGAGCTGAATGTGTCAAAATCTTAAAAATTAACAGGTGCCCAAGCAATTTCATGCTAGAATCATCATCCGGATGCCAAAATAAACTAAATACAGCAAAAGATTTGAGTGCACAACGTTTGGTTTAGATTTGACAGCCATAATCAGCAATTGTGTACATTTGAGCTGAATGTGTCAAAATCTTAAAAATTAACAGGTGCCCAAGCAATTTCATGCTAGAATCATCATCCGGATGCCCAAATAAACTAAATACAGCAAAAGATTTGAGTGCACAACGTTTGGTTTAGGTTTGACAGCCATAATCACCTTTTTATTGCTTTAAATGCGTTTTTAGGGCATGATTGTACATTTGAGCTGAATGTGTCAAAATCTTAAAAATTAACAGGTGCCCAAGCAATTTCATGCTAGAATCATCATCCGGATGCCAAAATAAACTAAATACAGCAAAAGATTTGAGTGCACAACGTTTGGTTTAGATTTGACAGCCATAATCAGCAATTGTGTACATTTGAGCTGAATGTGTCAAAATCTTAAAAATTAACAGGTGCCCAAGCAATTTCATGCTAGAATCATCATCCGGATGCCAAAATAAACTAAATACAGCAAAAGATTTGAGTGCACAACGTTTGGTTTAGGTTTGACAGCCATAATCACCTTTTTATTGCTTTAAATGCGTTTTTAGCGCATGATTGTACATTTGAGCTGAATGTGTCAAAATCTTAAAAATTAACAGGTGCCCAAGCAATTTCATGCTAGAATCATCATCCGGATGCCAAAATAAACTAAATACAGCAAAAGATTTGAGTGCACAACGTTTGGTTTAGATTTGACAGCCATAATCAGCAATTGTGTACATTTGAGCTGAATGTGTCAAAATCTTAAAAATTAACAGGTGCCCAAGCAATTTCATGCTAGAATCATCATCCGGATGCCAAAATAAACTAAATACAGCAAAAGATTTGAGTGCACAACGTTTGGTTTAGGTTTGACAGCCATAATCACCTTTTTATTGCTTTAAATGCGTTTTTAGCGCATGATTGTACATTTGAGCTGAATGTGTCAAAATCTTAAAAATTAACAGGTGCCCAAGCAATTTCATGCTAGAATCATCATCCGGAGGCCAAAATAAACTAAATACAGCAAAAGATTTGAGTGCACAACGTTTGGTTTAGATTTGACAGCCATAATCAGCAATTGTGTACATTTGAGCTGAATGTGTCAAAATCTTAAAAATTAACAGGTGCCCAAGCAATTTCATGCTAGAATCATCATCCGGATGCCAAAATAAACTAAATACAGCAAAAGATTTGAGTGCACAACGTTTGGTTTAGGTTTGACAGCCATAATCACCTTTTTATTGCTTTAAATGCGTTTTTAGCGCATGATTGTACATTTGAGCTGAATGTGTCAAAATCTTAAAAATTAACAGGTGCCCAAGCAATTTCATGCTAGAATCATCATCCGGATGCCAAAATAAACAAAATACAGCAAAAGATTTGAGTGCACAACGTTTGGTTTAGATTTGACAGCCATAATCAGCAATTGTGTACATTTGAGCTGAATGTGTCAAAATCTTAAAAATTAACAGGTGCCCAAGCAATTTCATGCTAGAATCATCATCCGGATGCCAAAATAAACTAAATACAGCAAAAGATTTGAGTGCACAACGTTTGGTTTAGGTTTGACAGCCATAATCACCTTTTTATTGCTTTAAATGCGTTTTTAGCGCATGATTGTACATTTGAGCTGAATGTGTCAAAATCTTAAAAATTAACAGGTGCCCAAGCAATTTCATGCTAGAATCATCATCCGGATGCCAAAATAAACTAAATACAGCAAAAGATTTGAGTGCACAACGTTTGGTTTAGATTTGACAGCCATAATCAGCAATTGTGTACATTTGAGCTGAATGTGTCAAAATCTTAAAAATTAACAGGTGCCCAAGCAATTTCATGCTAGAATCATCATACGGATGCCAAAATAAACTAAATACAGCAAAAGATTTGAGTGCACAACGTTTGGTTTAGATTTGACAGCCATAATCAGCAATTGTGTACATTTGAGCTGAATGTGTCAAAATCTTAAAAATTAACAGGTGCCCAAGCAATTTCATGCTAGAATCATCATCCGGATGCCAAAATAAACTAAATACAGCAAAAGATTTGAGTGCACAACGTTTGGTTTAGGTTTGACAGCCATAATCACCTTTTTATTGCTTTAAATGCGTTTTTAGCGCATGATTGTACATTTGAGCTGAATGTGTCAAAATCTTAAAAATTAACAGGTGCCCAAGCAATTTCATGCTAGAATCATCATCCGGATGCCAAAATAAACTAAATACAGCAAAAGATTTGAGTGCACAACGTTTGGTTTAGATTTGACAGCCATAATCAGCAATTGTGTACATTTGAGCTGAATGTGTCAAAATCTTAAAAATTAACAGGTGCCCAAGCAATTTCATGCTAGAATCATCATCCGGATGCCAAAATAAACTAAATACAGCAAAAGATTTGAGTGCACAACGTTTGGTTTAGGTTTGACAGCCATAATCACCTTTTTATTGCTTTAAATGCGTTTTTAGCGCATGATTGTACATTTGAGCTGAATGTGTCAAAATCTTAAAAATTAACAGGTGCCCAAGCAATTTAATGCTAGAATCATCATCCGGATGCCAAAATAAACAAAATACAGCAAAAGATTTGAGTGCACAACGTTTGGTTTAGATTTGACAGCCATAATCAGCAATTGTGTACATTTGAGCTGAATGTGTCAAAATCTTAAAAATTAACAGGTGCCCAAGCAATTTCATGCTAGAATCATCATCCGGATGCCAAAATAAACTAAATACAGCAAAAGATTTGAGTGCACAACGTTTGGTTTAGATTTGACAGCCATAATCAGCAATTGTGTACATTTGAGCTGAATGTGTCAAAATCTTAAAAATTAACAGGTGCCCAAGCAATTTCATTGTAGAATCATCATCCGGATGCCAAAATAAACTAAATACAGCAAAAGATTTGAGTGCACAACGTTTGGTTTAGGTTTGACAGCCATAATCACCTTTTTATTGCTTTAAATGCGTTTTTAGCGCATGATTGTACATTTGAGCTGAATGTGTCAAAATCTTAAAAATTAACAGGTGCCCAAGCAATTTCATGCTAGAATCATCATCCGGATGCCAAAATAAACTAAATACAGCAAAAGATTTGAGTGCACAACGTTTGGTTTAGATTTGACAGCCATAATCAGCAATTGTGTACATTTGAGCTGAATGTGTCAAAATCTTAAAAATTAACAGGTGCCCAAGCAATTTCATGCTAGAATCATCATCCGGATGCCAAAATAAACTAAATACAGCAAAAGATTTGAGTGCACAACGTTTGGTTTAGATTTGACAGCCATAATCAGCAATTGTGTACATTTGAGCTGAATGTGTCAAAATCTTAAAAATTAACAGGTGCCCAAGCAATTTCATTGTAGAATCATCATCCGGATGCCAAAATAAACTAAATACAGCAAAAGATTTGAGTGCACAACGTTTGGTTTAGGTTTGACAGCCATAATCACCTTTTTATTGCTTTAAATGCGTTTTTAGCGCATGATTGTACATTTGAGCTGAATGTGTCAAAATCTTAAAAATTAACAGGTGCCCAAGCAATTTCATGCTAGAATCATCATCCGGATGCCAAAATAAACTAAATACAGCAAAAGATTTGAGTGCACAACGTTTGGTTTAGATTTGACAGCCATAATCAGCAATTGTGTACATTTGAGCTGAATGTGTCAAAATCTTAAAAATTAACAGGTGCCCAAGCAATTTCATGCTAGAATCATCATCCGGATGCCAAAATAAACTAAATACAGCAAAAGATTTGAGTGCACAACGTTTGGTTTAGGTTTGACAGCCATAATCACCTTTTTATTGCTTTAAATGCGTTTTTAGCGCATGATTGTACATTTGAGCTGAATGTGTCAAAATCTTAAAAATTAACAGGTGCCCAAGCAATTTAATGCTAGAATCATCATCCGGATGCCAAAATAAACAAAATACAGCAAAAGATTTGAGTGCACAACGTTTGGTTTAGATTTGACAGCCATAATCAGCAATTGTGTACATTTGAGCTGAATGTGTCAAAATCTTAAAAATTAACAGGTGCCCAAGCAATTTCATGCTAGAATCATCATCCGGATGCCAAAATAAACTAAATACAGCAAAAGATTTGAGTGCACAACGTTTGGTTTAGGTTTGACAGCCATAATCACCTTTTTATTGCTTTAAATGCGTTTTTAGCGCATGATTGTACATTTGAGCTGAATGTGTCAAAATCTTAAAAATTAACAGGTGCCCAAGCAATTTCATGCTAGAATCATCATCCGGATGCCAAAATAAA
The DNA here is from genome assembly GCF_051991245.1 of Festucalex cinctus. NCBI lineage: Eukaryota > Metazoa > Chordata > Actinopteri > Syngnathiformes > Syngnathidae > Festucalex > Festucalex cinctus. Next base: position 223,791 of record NW_027520295.1, on the reverse strand, counting down.
CAAAATACAGCAAAAGATTTGAGTGCACAACGTTTGGTTTAGATTTGACAGCCATAATCAGCAATTGTGTACATTTGAGCTGAATGTGTCAAAATCTTAAAAATTAACAGGTGCCCAAGCAATTTCATGCTAGAATCATCATCCGGATGCCAAAATAAACTAAATACAGCAAAAGATTTGAGTGCACAACGTTTGGTTTAGGTTTGACAGCCATAATCACCTTCTTATTGCTTTAAATGCGTTTTTAGCGCATGATTGTACATTTGAGCTGAATGTGTCAAAATCTTAAAAATTAACAGGTGCCCAAGCAATTTCATGCTAGAATCATCATCCGGATGCCAAAATAAACTAAATACAGCAAAAGATTTGAGTGCACAACGTTTGGTTTAGATTTGACAGCCATAATCAGCAATTGTGTACATTTGAGCTGAATGTGTCAAAATCTTAAAAATTAACAGGTGCCCAAGCAATTTCATGCTAGAATCATCATACGGATGCCAAAATAAACTAAATACAGCAAAAGATTTGAGTGCACAACGTTTGGTTTAGATTTGACAGCCATAATCAGCAATTGTGTACATTTGAGCTGAATGTGTCAAAATCTTAAAAATTAACAGGTGCCCAAGCAATTTCATGCTAGAATCATCATCCGGATGCCAAAATAAACTAAATACAGCAAAAGATTTGAGTGCACAACGTTTGGTTTAGGTTTGACAGCCATAATCAGCAATTGTGTACATTTGAGCTGAATGTGTCAAAGTCTTAAAAATTAACAGGTGCCCAAGCAATTTCATGCTAGAATCATCATCCGGATGCCAAAATAAACTAAATACAGCAAAAGATTTGAGTGCACAACGTTTGGTTTAGGTTTGAAAGCCATAATCACCTTTTTATTGCTTTAAATGCGTTTTTAGCGCATGATTGTACATTTGAGCTGAATGTGTCAAAATCTTAAAAATTAACAGGTGCCCAAGCAATTTCATGCTAGAATCATCATCCGGATGCCAAAATAAACTAAATACAGCAAAAGATTTGAGTGCACAACGTTTGGTTTAGATTTGACAGCCATAATCAGCAATTGTGTACATTTGAGCTGAATGTGTCAAAATCTTAAAAATTAACAGGTGCCCAAGCAATTTCATGGTAGAATCATCATCCGGATGCCAAAATAAACTAAATACAGCAAAAGATTTGAGTGCACAACGTTTGATTTAGGTTTGACAGCCATAATCACCTTTTTATTGCTTTAAATGCGTTTTTAGCGCATGATTGTACATTTGAGCTGAATGTGTCAAAATCTTAAAAATTAACAGGTGCCCAAGCAATTTCATGCTAGAATCATCATCCGGATGCCAAAATAAACTAAATACAGCAAAAGATTTGAGTGCACAACGTTTGGTTTAGATTTGACAGCCATAATCAGCAATTGTGTACATTTGAGCTGAATGTGTCAAAATCTTACAAATTAACAGGTGCCCAACAATTTCATGCTAGAATCATCATCCGGATGCCAAAATAAACTAAATACAGCAAAAGATTTGAGTGCACAACGTTTGGTTTAGGTTTGACAGCCATAATCACCTTTTTATTGCTTTAAATGCGTTTTTAGCGCATGATTGTACATTTGAGGTGAATGTGTCAAAATCTTAAAAATTAACAGGTGCCCAAGCAATTTCATGCTAGAATCATCATCCGGATGCCAAAATAAACTAAATACAGCAAAAGATTTGAGTGCACAACGTTTGGTTTAGGTTTGACAGCCATAATCACCTTTTTATTGCTTTAAATGCGTTTTTAGCGCATGATTGTACATTTGAGCTGAATGTGTCAAAATCTTAAAAATTAACAGGTGCCCAAGCAATTTCATGCTAGAATCATCATCCGGATGCCAAAATAAACTAAATACAGCAAAAGATTTGAGTGCACAACGTTTGGTTTAGATTTGACAGCCATAATCAGCAATTGTGTACATTTGAGCTGAATGTGTCAAAATCTTAAAAATTAACAGGTGCCCAAGCAATTTCATGCTAGAATCATCATCCGGATGCCAAAATAAACTAAATACAGCAAAAGATTTGAGTGCACAACGTTTGGTTTAGGTTTGACAGCCATAATCACCTTTTTATTGCTTTAAATGCGTTTTTAGCGCATGATTGTACATTTGAGCTGAATGTGTCAAAATCTTAAAAATTAACAGGTGCCCAAGCAATTTAATGCTAGAATCATCATCCGGATGCCAAAATAAACAAAATACAGCAAAAGATTTGAGTGCACAACGTTTGGTTTAGATTTGACAGCCATAATCAGCAATTGTGTACATTTGAGCTGAATGTGTCAAAATCTTAAAAATTAACAGGTGCCCAAGCAATTTCATGCTAGAATCATCATCCGGATGCCAAAATAAACTAAATACAGCAAAAGATTTGAGTGCACAACGTTTGGTTTAGGTTTGACAGCCATAATCACCTTTTTATTGCTTTAAATGCGTTTTTAGCGCATGATTGTACATTTGAGCTGAATGTGTCAAAATCTTAAAAATTAACAGGTGCCCAAGCAATTTCATGCTAGAATCATCATCCGGATGCCAAAATAAACTAAATACAGCAAAAGATTTGAGTGCACAACGTTTGGTTTAGATTTGACAGCCATAATCAGCAATTGTGTACATTTGAGCTGAATGTGTCAAAATCTTAAAAATTAACAGGTGCCCAAGCAATTTCATGGTAGAATCATCATCCGGATGCCAAAATAAACTAAATACAGCAAAAGATTTGAGTGCACAACGTTTGGTTTAGGTTTGACAGCCATAATCACCTTTTTATTGCTTTAAATGCGTTTTTAGCGCATGATTGTACATTTGAGCTGAATGTGTCAAAATCTTAAAAATTAACAGGTGCCCAAGCAATTTAATGCTAGAATCATCATCCGGATGCCAAAATAAACAAAATACAGCAAAAGATTTGAGTGCACAACGTTTGGTTTAGATTTGACAGCCATAATCAGCAATTGTGTACATTTGAGCTGAATGTGTCAAAATCTTAAAAATTAACAGGTGCCCAAGCAATTTCATGCTAGAATCATCATCCGGATGCCAAAATAAACTAAATACAGCAAAAGATTTGAGTGCACAACGTTTGGTTTAGATTTGACAGCCATAATCAGCAATTGTGTACATTTGAGCTGAATGTGTCAAAATCTTAAAAATTAACAGGTGTCCAAGCAATTTCATGCTAGAATCATCATCCGGATGCCAAAATAAACTAAATACAGCAAAAGATTTGAGTGCACAACGTTTGGTTTAGATTTGACAGCCATAATCAGCAATTGTGTACATTTGAGCTGAATGTGTCAAAATCTTAAAAATTAACAGGTGCCCAAGCAATTTCATGCTAGAATCATCATCCGGATGCCCAAATAAACTAAATACAGCAAAAGATTTGAGTGCACAACGTTTGGTTTAGGTTTGACAGCCATAATCACCTTTTTATTGCTTTAAATGCGTTTTTAGGGCATGATTGTACATTTGAGCTGAATGTGTCAAAATCTTAAAAATTAACAGGTGCCCAAGCAATTTCATGCTAGAATCATCATCCGGATGCCAAAATAAACTAAATACAGCAAAAGATTTGAGTGCACAACGTTTGGTTTAGATTTGACAGCCATAATCAGCAATTGTGTACATTTGAGCTGAATGTGTCAAAATCTTAAAAATTAACAGGTGCCCAAGCAATTTCATGCTAGAATCATCATCCGGATGCCAAAATAAACTAAATACAGCAAAAGATTTGAGTGCACAACGTTTGGTTTAGGTTTGACAGCCATAATCACCTTTTTATTGCTTTAAATGCGTTTTTAGCGCATGATTGTACATTTGAGCTGAATGTGTCAAAATCTTAAAAATTAACAGGTGCCCAAGCAATTTCATGCTAGAATCATCATCCGGATGCCAAAATAAACTAAATACAGCAAAAGATTTGAGTGCACAACGTTTGGTTTAGATTTGACAGCCATAATCAGCAATTGTGTACATTTGAGCTGAATGTGTCAAAATCTTAAAAATTAACAGGTGCCCAAGCAATTTCATGCTAGAATCATCATCCGGATGCCAAAATAAACTAAATACAGCAAAAGATTTGAGTGCACAACGTTTGGTTTAGGTTTGACAGCCATAATCACCTTTTTATTGCTTTAAATGCGTTTTTAGCGCATGATTGTACATTTGAGCTGAATGTGTCAAAATCTTAAAAATTAACAGGTGCCCAAGCAATTTCATGCTAGAATCATCATCCGGAGGCCAAAATAAACTAAATACAGCAAAAGATTTGAGTGCACAACGTTTGGTTTAGATTTGACAGCCATAATCAGCAATTGTGTACATTTGAGCTGAATGTGTCAAAATCTTAAAAATTAACAGGTGCCCAAGCAATTTCATGCTAGAATCATCATCCGGATGCCAAAATAAACTAAATACAGCAAAAGATTTGAGTGCACAACGTTTGGTTTAGGTTTGACAGCCATAATCACCTTTTTATTGCTTTAAATGCGTTTTTAGCGCATGATTGTACATTTGAGCTGAATGTGTCAAAATCTTAAAAATTAACAGGTGCCCAAGCAATTTCATGCTAGAATCATCATCCGGATGCCAAAATAAACAAAATACAGCAAAAGATTTGAGTGCACAACGTTTGGTTTAGATTTGACAGCCATAATCAGCAATTGTGTACATTTGAGCTGAATGTGTCAAAATCTTAAAAATTAACAGGTGCCCAAGCAATTTCATGCTAGAATCATCATCCGGATGCCAAAATAAACTAAATACAGCAAAAGATTTGAGTGCACAACGTTTGGTTTAGGTTTGACAGCCATAATCACCTTTTTATTGCTTTAAATGCGTTTTTAGCGCATGATTGTACATTTGAGCTGAATGTGTCAAAATCTTAAAAATTAACAGGTGCCCAAGCAATTTCATGCTAGAATCATCATCCGGATGCCAAAATAAACTAAATACAGCAAAAGATTTGAGTGCACAACGTTTGGTTTAGATTTGACAGCCATAATCAGCAATTGTGTACATTTGAGCTGAATGTGTCAAAATCTTAAAAATTAACAGGTGCCCAAGCAATTTCATGCTAGAATCATCATCCGGATGCCAAAATAAACTAAATACAGCAAAAGATTTGAGTGCACAACGTTTGGTTTAGATTTGACAGCCATAATCAGCAATTGTGTACATTTGAGCTGAATGTGTCAAAATCTTAAAAATTAACAGGTGCCCAAGCAATTTCATGCTAGAATCATCATCCGGATGCCAAAATAAACTAAATACAGCAAAAGATTTGAGTGCACAACGTTTGGTTTAGGTTTGACAGCCATAATCACCTTTTTATTGCTTTAAATGCGTTTTTAGCGCATGATTGTACATTTGAGCTGAATGTGTCAAAATCTTAAAAATTAACAGGTGCCCAAGCAATTTCATGCTAGAATCATCATCCGGATGCCAAAATAAACTAAATACAGCAAAAGATTTGAGTGCACAACGTTTGGTTTAGATTTGACAGCCATAATCAGCAATTGTGTACATTTGAGCTGAATGTGTCAAAATCTTAAAAATTAACAGGTGCCCAAGCAATTTCATGCTAGAATCATCATCCGGATGCCAAAATAAACTAAATACAGCAAAAGATTTGAGTGCACAACGTTTGGTTTAGGTTTGACAGCCATAATCACCTTTTTATTGCTTTAAATGCGTTTTTAGCGCATGATTGTACATTTGAGCTGAATGTGTCAAAATCTTAAAAATTAACAGGTGCCCAAGCAATTTCATGCTAGAATCATCATCCGGATGCCAAAATAAACTAAATACAGCAAAAGATTTGAGTGCACAACGTTTGGTTTAGATTTGACAGCCATAATCAGCAATTGTGTACATTTGAGCTGAATGTGTCAAAATCTTAAAAATTAACAGGTGCCCAAGCAATTTCATGGTAGAATCATCATCCGGATGCCAAAATAAACTAAATACAGCAAAAGATTTGAGTGCACAACGTTTGATTTAGGTTTGACAGCCATAATCACCTTTTTATTGCTTTAAATGCGTTTTTAGCGCATGATTGTACATTTGAGCTGAATGTGTCAAAATCTTAAAAATTAACAGGTGCCCAAGCAATTTCATGCTAGAATCATCATCCGGATGCCAAAATAAACTAAATACAGCAAAAGATTTGAGTGCACAACGTTTGGTTTAGATTTGAAAGCCATAATCAGCAATTGTGTACATTTGAGCTGAATGTGTCAAAATCTTACAAATTAACAGGTGCCCAACAATTTCATGCTAGAATCATCATCCGGATGCCAAAATAAACTAAATACAGCAAAAGATTTGAGTGCACAACGTTTGGTTTAGGTTTGACAGCCATAATCACCTTTTTATTGCTTTAAATGCGTTTTTAGCGCATGATTGTACATTTGAGGTGAATGTGTCAAAATCTTAAAAATTAACAGGTGCCCAAGCAATTTCATGCTAGAATCATCATCCGGATGCCAAAATAAACTAAATACAGCAAAAGATTTGAGTGCACAACGTTTGGTTTAGGTTTGACAGCCATAATCACCTTTTTATTGCTTTAAATGCGTTTTTAGCGCATGATTGTACATTTGAGCTGAATGTGTCAAAATCTTAAAAATTAACAGGTGCCCAAGCAATTTCATGCTAGAATCATCATCCGGAGGCCAAAATAAACTAAATACAGCAAAAGATTTGAGTGCACAACGTTTGGTTTAGATTTGACAGCCATAATCAGCAATTGTGTACATTTGAGCTGAATGTGTCAAAATCTTAAAAATTAACAGGTGCCCAAGCAATTTCATGCTAGAATCATCATCCGGATGCCAAAATAAACTAAATACAGCAAAAGATTTGAGTGCACAACGTTTGGTTTAGGTTTGACAGCCATAATCACCTTTTTATTGCTTTAAATGCGTTTTTAGCGCATGATTGTACATTTGAGCTGAATGTGTCAAAATCTTAAAAATTAACAGGTGCCCAAGCAATTTCATGCTAGAATCATCATCCGGATGCCAAAATAAACAAAATACAGCAAAAGATTTGAGTGCACAACGTTTGGTTTAGATTTGACAGCCATAATCAGCAATTGTGTACATTTGAGCTGAATGTGTCAAAATCTTAAAAATTAACAGGTGCCCAAGCAATTTCATGCTAGAATCATCATCCGGATGCCAAAATAAACTAAATACAGCAAAAGATTTGAGTGCACAACGTTTGGTTTAGGTTTGACAGCCATAATCACCTTTTTATTGCTTTAAATGCGTTTTTAGCGCATGATTGTACATTTGAGCTGAATGTGTCAAAATCTTAAAAATTAACAGGTGCCCAAGCAATTTCATGCTAGAATCATCATCCGGATGCCAAAATAAACTAAATACAGCAAAAGATTTGAGTGCACAACGTTTGGTTTAGATTTGACAGCCATAATCAGCAATTGTGTACATTTGAGCTGAATGTGTCAAAATCTTAAAAATTAACAGGTGCCCAAGCAATTTCATGCTAGAATCATCATCCGGATGCCAAAATAAACTAAATACAGCAAAAGATTTGAGTGCACAACGTTTGGTTTAGATTTGACAGCCATAATCAGCAATTGTGTACATTTGAGCTGAATGTGTCAAAATCTTAAAAATTAACAGGTGCCCAAGCAATTTCATGCTAGAATCATCATCCGGATGCCAAAATAAACTAAATACAGCAAAAGATTTGAGTGCACAACGTTTGGTTTAGGTTTGACAGCCATAATCACCTTTTTATTGCTTTAAATGCGTTTTTAGCGCATGATTGTACATTTGAGCTGAATGTGTCAAAATCTTAAAAATTAACAGGTGCCCAAGCAATTTCATGCTAGAATCATCATCCGGATGCCAAAATAAACTAAATACAGCAAAAGATTTGAGTGCACAACGTTTGGTTTAGGTTTGACAGCCATAATCACCTTTTTATTGCTTTAAATGCGTTTTTAGCGCATGATTGTACATTTGAGCTGAATGTGTCAAAATCTTAAAAATTAACAGGTGCCCAAGCAATTTCATGCTAGAATCATCATCCGGATGCCAAAATAAACTAAATACAGCAAAAGATTTGAGTGCACAACGTTTGGTTTAGATTTGACAGCCATAATCAGCAATTGTGTACATTTGAGCTGAATGTGTCAAAATCTTAAAAATTAACAGGTGCCCAAGCAATTTCATGGTAGAATCATCATCCGGATGCCAAAATAAACTAAATACAGCAAAAGATTTGAGTGCACAACGTTTGATTTAGGTTTGACAGCCATAATCACCTTTTTATTGCTTTAAATGCGTTTTTAGCGCATGATTGTACATTTGAGCTGAATGTGTCAAAATCTTAAAAATTAACAGGTGCCCAAGCAATTTCATGCTAGAATCATCATCCGGATGCCAAAATAAACTAAATACAGCAAAAGATTTGAGTGCACAACGTTTGGTTTAGATTTGAAAGCCATAATCAGCAATTGTGTACATTTGAGCTGAATGTGTCAAAATCTTACAAATTAACAGGTGCCCAACAATTTCATGCTAGAATCATCATCCGGATGCCAAAATAAACTAAATACAGCAAAAGATTTGAGTGCACAACGTTTGGTTTAGGTTTGACAGCCATAATCACCTTTTTATTGCTTTAAATGCGTTTTTAGCGCATGATTGTACATTTGAGGTGAATGTGTCAAAATCTTAAAAATTAACAGGTGCCCAAGCAATTTCATGCTAGAATCATCATCCGGATGCCAAAATAAACTAAATACAGCAAAAGATTTGAGTGCACAACGTTTGGTTTAGGTTTGACAGCCATAATCACCTTTTTATTGCTTTAAATGCGTTTTTAGCGCATGATTGTACATTTGAGCTGAATGTGTCAAAATCTTAAAAATTAACAGGTGCCCAAGCAATTTCATGCTAGAATCATCATCCGGATGCCAAAATAAACTAAATACAGCAAAAGATTTGAGTGCACAACGTTTGGTTTAGATTTGACAGCCATAATCAGCAATTGTGTACATTTGAGCTGAATGTGTCAAAATCTTAAAAATTAACAGGTGCCCAAGCAATTTCATGCTAGAATCATCATCCGGATGCCAAAATAAACTAAATACAGCAAAAGATTTGAGTGCACAACGTTTGGTTTAGGTTTGACAGCCATAATCACCTTTTTATTGCTTTAAATGCGTTTTTAGCGCATGATTGTACATTTGAGCTGAATGTGTCAAAATCTTAAAAATTAACAGGTGCCCAAGCAATTTAATGCTAGAATCATCATCCGGATGCCAAAATAAACAAAATACAGCAAAAGATTTGAGTGCACAACGTTTGGTTTAGATTTGACAGCCATAATCAGCAATTGTGTACATTTGAGCTGAATGTGTCAAAATCTTAAAAATTAACAGGTGCCCAAGCAATTTCATGCTAGAATCATCATCCGGATGCCAAAATAAACTAAATACAGCAAAAGATTTGAGTGCACAACGTTTGGTTTAGGTTTGACAGCCATAATCACCTTTTTATTGCTTTAAATGCGTTTTTAGCGCATGATTGTACATTTGAGGTGAATGTGTCAAAATCTTAAAAATTAACAGGTGCCCAAGCAATTTCATGCTAGAATCATCATCCGGATGCCAAAATAAACTAAATACAGCAAAAGATTTGAGTGCACAACGTTTGGTTTAGGTTTGACAGCCATAATCACCTTTTTATTGCTTTAAATGCGTTTTTAGCGCATGATTGTACATTTGAGCTGAATGTGTCAAAATCTTAAAAATTAACAGGTGCCCAAGCAATTTCATGCTAGAATCATCATCCGGATGCCAAAATAAACTAAATACAGCAAAAGATTTGAGTGCACAACGTTTGGTTTAGATTTGACAGCCATAATCAGCAATTGTGTACATTTGAGCTGAATGTGTCAAAATCTTAAAAATTAACAGGTGCCCAAGCAATTTCATGGTAGAATCATCATCCGGATGCCAAAATAAACTAAATACAGCAAAAGATTTGAGTGCACAACGTTTGGTTTAGGTTTGACAGCCATAATCACCTTTTTATTGCTTTAAATGCGTTTTTAGCGCATGATTGTACATTTGAGCTGAATGTGTCAAAATCTTAAAAATTAACAGGTGCCCAAGCAATTTAATGCTAGAATCATCATCCGGATGCCAAAATAAACAAAATACAGCAAAAGATTTGAGTGCACAACGTTTGGTTTAGATTTGACAGCCATAATCAGCAATTGTGTACATTTGAGCTGAATGTGTCAAAATCTTAAAAATTAACAGGTGCCCAAGCAATTTCATGCTAGAATCATCATCCGGATGCCAAAATAAACTAAATACAGCAAAAGATTTGAGTGCACAACGTTTGGTTTAGATTTGACAGCCATAATCAGCAATTGTGTACATTTGAGCTGAATGTGTCAAAATCTTAAAAATTAACAGGTGCCCAAGCAATTTCATGCTAGAATCATCATCCGGATGCCAAAATAAACTAAATACAGCAAAAGATTTGAGTGCACAACGTTTGGTTTAGATTTGACAGCCATAATCAGCAATTGTGTACATTTGAGCTGAATGTGTCAAAATCTTAAAAATTAACAGGTGCCCAAGCAATTTCATGCTAGAATCATCATCCGGATGCCCAAATAAACTAAATACAGCAAAAGATTTGAGTGCACAACGTTTGGTTTAGGTTTGACAGCCATAATCACCTTTTTATTGCTTTAAATGCGTTTTTAGGGCATGATTGTACATTTGAGCTGAATGTGTCAAAATCTTAAAAATTAACAGGTGCCCAAGCAATTTCATGCTAGAATCATCATCCGGATGCCAAAATAAACTAAATACAGCAAAAGATTTGAGTGCACAACGTTTGGTTTAGATTTGACAGCCATAATCAGCAATTGTGTACATTTGAGCTGAATGTGTCAAAATCTTAAAAATTAACAGGTGCCCAAGCAATTTCATGCTAGAATCATCATCCGGATGCCAAAATAAACTAAATACAGCAAAAGATTTGAGTGCACAACGTTTGGTTTAGGTTTGACAGCCATAATCACCTTTTTATTGCTTTAAATGCGTTTTTAGCGCATGATTGTACATTTGAGCTGAATGTGTCAAAATCTTAAAAATTAACAGGTGCCCAAGCAATTTCATGCTAGAATCATCATCCGGATGCCAAAATAAACTAAATACAGCAAAAGATTTGAGTGCACAACGTTTGGTTTAGATTTGACAGCCATAATCAGCAATTGTGTACATTTGAGCTGAATGTGTCAAAATCTTAAAAATTAACAGGTGCCCAAGCAATTTCATGCTAGAATCATCATCCGGATGCCAAAATAAACTAAATACAGCAAAAGATTTGAGTGCACAACGTTTGGTTTAGGTTTGACAGCCATAATCACCTTTTTATTGCTTTAAATGCGTTTTTAGCGCATGATTGTACATTTGAGCTGAATGTGTCAAAATCTTAAAAATTAACAGGTGCCCAAGCAATTTCATGCTAGAATCATCATCCGGAGGCCAAAATAAACTAAATACAGCAAAAGATTTGAGTGCACAACGTTTGGTTTAGATTTGACAGCCATAATCAGCAATTGTGTACATTTGAGCTGAATGTGTCAAAATCTTAAAAATTAACAGGTGCCCAAGCAATTTCATGCTAGAATCATCATCCGGATGCCAAAATAAACTAAATACAGCAAAAGATTTGAGTGCACAACGTTTGGTTTAGGTTTGACAGCCATAATCACCTTTTTATTGCTTTAAATGCGTTTTTAGCGCATGATTGTACATTTGAGCTGAATGTGTCAAAATCTTAAAAATTAACAGGTGCCCAAGCAATTTCATGCTAGAATCATCATCCGGATGCCAAAATAAACTAAATACAGCAAAAGATTTGAGTGCACAACGTTTGGTTTAGATTTGACAGCCATAATCAGCAATTGTGTACATTTGAGCTGAATGTGTCAAAATCTTAAAAATTAACAGGTGCCCAAGCAATTTCATGCTAGAATCATCATCCGGATGCCAAAATAAACTAAATACAGCAAAAGATTTGAGTGCACAACGTTTGGTTTAGGTTTGACAGCCATAATCACCTTTTTATTGCTTTAAATGCGTTTTTAGCGCATGATTGTACATTTGAGCTGAATGTGTCAAAATCTTAAAAATTAACAGGTGCCCAAGCAATTTCATGCTAGAATCATCATCCGGATGCCAAAATAAACTAAATACAGCAAAAGATTTGAGTGCACAACGTTTGGTTTAGATTTGACAGCCATAATCAGCAATTGTGTACATTTGAGCTGAATGTGTCAAAATCTTAAAAATTAACAGGTGCCCAAGCAATTTCATGCTAGAATCATCATCCGGATGCCAAAATAAACTAAATACAGCAAAAGATTTGAGTGCACAACGTTTGGTTTAGGTTTGACAGCCATAATCACCTTTTTATTGCTTTAAATGCGTTTTTAGCGCATGATTGTACATTTGAGCTGAATGTGTCAAAATCTTAAAAATTAACAGGTGCCCAAGCAATTTAATGCTAGAATCATCATCCGGATGCCAAAATAAACAAAATACAGCAAAAGATTTGAGTGCACAACGTTTGGTTTAGATTTGACAGCCATAATCAGCAATTGTGTACATTTGAGCTGAATGTGTCAAAATCTTAAAAATTAACAGGTGCCCAAGCAATTTCATGCTAGAATCATCATCCGGATGCCAAAATAAACTAAATACAGCAAAAGATTTGAGTGCACAACGTTTGGTTTAGATTTGACAGCCATAATCAGCAATTGTGTACATTTGAGCTGAATGTGTCAAAATCTTAAAAATTAACAGGTGCCCAAGCAATTTCATTGTAGAATCATCATCCGGATGCCAAAATAAACTAAATACAGCAAAAGATTTGAGTGCACAACGTTTGGTTTAGGTTTGACAGCCATAATCACCTTTTTATTGCTTTAAATGCGTTTTTAGCGCATGATTGTACATTTGAGCTGAATGTGTCAAAATCTTAAAAATTAACAGGTGCCCAAGCAATTTCATGCTAGAATCATCATCCGGATGCCAAAATAAACTAAATACAGCAAAAGATTTGAGTGCACAACGTTTGGTTTAGATTTGACAGCCATAATCAGCAATTGTGTACATTTGAGCTGAATGTGTCAAAATCTTAAAAATTAACAGGTGCCCAAGCAATTTCATGCTAGAATCATCATCCGGATGCCAAAATAAACTAAATACAGCAAAAGATTTGAGTGCACAACGTTTGGTTTAGGTTTGACAGCCATAATCACCTTTTTATTGCTTTAAATGCGTTTTTAGCGCATGATTGTACATTTGAGCTGAATGTGTCAAAATCTTAAAAATTAACAGGTGCCCAAGCAATTTAATGCTAGAATCATCATCCGGATGCCAAAATAAACAAAATACAGCAAAAGATTTGAGTGCACAACGTTTGGTTTAGATTTGACAGCCATAATCAGCAATTGTGTACATTTGAGCTGAATGTGTCAAAATCTTAAAAATTAACAGGTGCCCAAGCAATTTCATGCTAGAATCATCATCCGGATGCCAAAATAAACTAAATACAGCAAAAGATTTGAGTGCACAACGTTTGGTTTAGGTTTGACAGCCATAATCACCTTTTTATTGCTTTAAATGCGTTTTTAGCGCATGATTGTACATTTGAGCTGAATGTGTCAAAATCTTAAAAATTAACAGGTGCCCAAGCAATTTCATGCTAGAATCATCATCCGGATGCCAAAATAAACAAAATACAGCAAAAGATTTGAGTGCACAACGTTTGGTTTAGATTTGACAGCCATAATCAGCAATTGTGTACATTTGAGCTGAATGTGTCAAAATCTTAAAAATTAACAGGTGCCCAAGCAATTTCATGCTAGAATCATCATCCGGATGCCAAAATAAACTAAATACAGCAAAAGATTTGAGTGCACAACGTTTGGTTTAGGTTTGACAGCCATAATCACCTTTTTATTGCTTTAAATGCGTTTTTAGCGCATGATTGTACATTTGAGCTGAATGTGTCAAAATCTTAAAAATTAACAGGTGCCCAAGCAATTTCATGCTAGAATCATCATCCGGATGCCAAAATAAACTAAATACAGCAAAAGATTTGAGTGCACAACGTTTGGTTTAGATTTGACAGCCATAATCAGCAATTGTGTACATTTGAGCTGAATGTGTCAAAATCTTAAAAATTAACAGGTGCCCAAGCAATTTCATGCTAGAATCATCATCCGGATGCCAAAATAAACAAAATACAGCAAAAGATTTGAGTGCACAACGTTTGGTTTAGATTTGACAGCCATAATCAGCAATTGTGTACATTTGAGCTGAATGTGTCAAAATCTTAAAAATTAACAGGTGCCCAAGCAATTTCATGCTAGAATCATCATCCGGATGCCAAAATAAACTAAATACAGCAAAAGATTTGAGTGCACAACGTTTGGTTTAGGTTTGACAGCCATAATCACCTTTTTATTGCTTTAAATGCGTTTTTAGCGCATGATTGTACATTTGAGCTGAATGTGTCAAAATCTTAAAAATTAACAGGTGCCCAAGCAATTTCATGCTAGAATCATCATCCGGATGCCAAAATAAACTAAATACAGCAAAAGATTTGAGTGCACAACGTTTGGTTTAGATTTGACAGCCATAATCAGCAATTGTGTACATTTGAGCTGAATGTGTCAAAATCTTAAAAATTAACAGGTGCCCAAGCAATTTCATGCTAGAATCATCATACGGATGCCAAAATAAACTAAATACAGCAAAAGATTTGAGTGCACAACGTTTGGTTTAGATTTGACAGCCATAATCAGCAATTGTGTACATTTGAGCTGAATGTGTCAAAATCTTAAAAATTAACAGGTGCCCAAGCAATTTCATGCTAGAATCATCATCCGGATGCCAAAATAAACTAAATACAGCAAAAGATTTGAGTGCACAACGTTTGGTTTAGGTTTGACAGCCATAATCACCTTTTTATTGCTTTAAATGCGTTTTTAGCGCATGATTGTACATTTGAGCTGAATGTGTCAAAATCTTAAAAATTAACAGGTGCCCAAGCAATTTCATGCTAGAATCATCATCCGGATGCCAAAATAAACTAAATACAGCAAAAGATTTGAGTGCACAACGTTTGGTTTAGATTTGACAGCCATAATCAGCAATTGTGTACATTTGAGCTGAATGTGTCAAAATCTTAAAAATTAACAGGTGCCCAAGCAATTTCATGGTAGAATCATCATCCGGATGCCAAAATAAACTAAATACAGCAAAAGATTTGAGTGCACAACGTTTGGTTTAGGTTTGACAGCCATAATCACCTTTTTATTGCTTTAAATGCGTTTTTAGCGCATGATTGTACATTTGAGCTGAATGTGTCAAAATCTTAAAAATTAACAGGTGCCCAAGCAATTTAATGCTAGAATCATCATCCGGATGCCAAAATAAACAAAATACAGCAAAAGATTTGAGTGCACAACGTTTGGTTTAGATTTGACAGCCATAATCAGCAATTGTGTACATTTGAGCTGAATGTGTCAAAATCTTAAAAATTAACAGGTGCCCAAGCAATTTCATGCTAGAATCATCATCCGGATGCCAAAATAAACTAAATACAGCAAAAGATTTGAGTGCACAACGTTTGGTTTAGATTTGACAGCCATAATCAGCAATTGTGTACATTTGAGCTGAATGTGTCAAAATCTTAAAAATTAACAGGTGCCCAAGCAATTTCATGCTAGAATCATCATCCGGATGCCAAAATAAACTAAATACAGCAAAAGATTTGAGTGCACAACGTTTGGTTTAGATTTGACAGCCATAATCAGCAATTGTGTACATTTGAGCTGAATGTGTCAAAATCTTAAAAATTAACAGGTGCCCAAGCAATTTCATGCTAGAATCATCATCCGGATGCCAAAATAAACTAAATACAGCAAAAGATTTGAGTGCACAACGTTTGGTTTAGATTTGACAGCCATAATCAGCAATTGTGTACATTTGAGCTGAATGTGTCAAAATCTTAAAAATTAACAGGTGCCCAAGCAATTTCATGCTAGAATCATCATCCGGATGCCAAAATAAACTAAATACAGCAAAAGATTTGAGTGCACAACGTTTGGTTTAGGTTTGACAGCCATAATCACCTTTTTATTGCTTTAAATGCGTTTTTAGCGCATGATTGTACATTTGAGCTGAATGTGTCAAAATCTTAAAAATTAACAGGTGCCCAAGCAATTTCATGCTAGAATCATCATCCGGATGCCAAAATAAACTAAATACAGCAAAAGATTTGAGTGCACAACGTTTGGTTTAGATTTGACAGCCATAATCAGCAATTGTGTACATTTGAGCTGAATGTGTCAAAATCTTAAAAATTAACAGGTGCCCAAGCAATTTCATGCTAGAATCATCATCCGGATGCCAAAATAAACTAAATACAGCAAAAGATTTGAGTGCACAACGTTTGGTTTAGGTTTGACAGCCATAATCACCTTTTTATTGCTTTAAATGCGTTTTTAGCGCATGATTGTACATTTGAGCTGAATGTGTCAAAATCTTAAAAATTAACAGGTGCCCAAGCAATTTCATGCTAGAATCATCATCCGGAGGCCAAAATAAACTAAATACAGCAAAAGATTTGAGTGCACAACGTTTGGTTTAGATTTGACAGCCATAATCAGCAATTGTGTACATTTGAGCTGAATGTGTCAAAATCTTAAAAATTAACAGGTGCCCAAGCAATTTCATGCTAGAATCATCATCCGGATGCCAAAATAAACTAAATACAGCAAAAGATTTGAGTGCACAACGTTTGGTTTAGGTTTGACAGCCATAATCACCTTTTTATTGCTTTAAATGCGTTTTTAGCGCATGATTGTACATTTGAGCTGAATGTGTCAAAATCTTAAAAATTAACAGGTGCCCAAGCAATTTCATGCTAGAATCATCATCCGGATGCCAAAATAAACAAAATACAGCAAAAGATTTGAGTGCACAACGTTTGGTTTAGATTTGACAGCCATAATCAGCAATTGTGTACATTTGAGCTGAATGTGTCAAAATCTTAAAAATTAACAGGTGCCCAAGCAATTTCATGCTAGAATCATCATCCGGATGCCAAAATAAACTAAATACAGCAAAAGATTTGAGTGCACAACGTTTGGTTTAGGTTTGACAGCCATAATCACCTTTTTATTGCTTTAAATGCGTTTTTAGCGCATGATTGTACATTTGAGCTGAATGTGTCAAAATCTTAAAAATTAACAGGTGCCCAAGCAATTTCATGCTAGAATCATCATCCGGATGCCAAAATAAACTAAATACAGCAAAAGATTTGAGTGCACAACGTTTGGTTTAGATTTGACAGCCATAATCAGCAATTGTGTACATTTGAGCTGAATGTGTCAAAATCTTAAAAATTAACAGGTGCCCAAGCAATTTCATGGTAGAATCATCATCCGGATGCCAAAATAAACTAAATACAGCAAAAGATTTGAGTGCACAACGTTTGGTTTAGGTTTGACAGCCATAATCACCTTTTTATTGCTTTAAATGCGTTTTTAGCGCATGATTGTACATTTGAGCTGAATGTGTCAAAATCTTAAAAATTAACAGGTGCCCAAGCAATTTAATGCTAGAATCATCATCCGGATGCCAAAATAAACAAAATACAGCAAAAGATTTGAGTGCACAACGTTTGGTTTAGATTTGACAGCCATAATCAGCAATTGTGTACATTTGAGCTGAATGTGTCAAAATCTTAAAAATTAACAGGTGCCCAAGCAATTTCATGCTAGAATCATCATCCGGATGCCAAAATAAACTAAATACAGCAAAAGATTTGAGTGCACAACGTTTGGTTTAGATTTGACAGCCATAATCAGCAATTGTGTACATTTGAGCTGAATGTGTCAAAATCTTAAAAATTAACAGGTGTCCAAGCAATTTCATGCTAGAATCATCATCCGGATGCCAAAATAAACTAAATACAGCAAAAGATTTGAGTGCACAACGTTTGGTTTAGATTTGACAGCCATAATCAGCAATTGTGTACATTTGAGCTGAATGTGTCAAAATCTTAAAAATTAACAGGTGCCCAAGCAATTTCATGCTAGAATCATCATCCGGATGCCCAAATAAACTAAATACAGCAAAAGATTTGAGTGCACAACGTTTGGTTTAGGTTTGACAGCCATAATCACCTTTTTATTGCTTTAAATGCGTTTTTAGGGCATGATTGTACATTTGAGCTGAATGTGTCAAAATCTTAAAAATTAACAGGTGCCCAAGCAATTTCATGCTAGAATCATCATCCGGATGCCAAAATAAACTAAATACAGCAAAAGATTTGAGTGCACAACGTTTGGTTTAGATTTGACAGCCATAATCAGCAATTGTGTACATTTGAGCTGAATGTGTCAAAATCTTAAAAATTAACAGGTGCCCAAGCAATTTCATGCTAGAATCATCATCCGGATGCCAAAATAAACTAAATACAGCAAAAGATTTGAGTGCACAACGTTTGGTTTAGGTTTGACAGCCATAATCACCTTTTTATTGCTTTAAATGCGTTTTTAGCGCATGATTGTACATTTGAGCTGAATGTGTCAAAATCTTAAAAATTAACAGGTGCCCAAGCAATTTCATGCTAGAATCATCATCCGGATGCCAAAATAAACTAAATACAGCAAAAGATTTGAGTGCACAACGTTTGGTTTAGATTTGACAGCCATAATCAGCAATTGTGTACATTTGAGCTGAATGTGTCAAAATCTTAAAAATTAACAGGTGCCCAAGCAATTTCATGCTAGAATCATCATCCGGATGCCAAAATAAACTAAATACAGCAAAAGATTTGAGTGCACAACGTTTGGTTTAGGTTTGACAGCCATAATCACCTTTTTATTGCTTTAAATGCGTTTTTAGCGCATGATTGTACATTTGAGCTGAATGTGTCAAAATCTTAAAAATTAACAGGTGCCCAAGCAATTTCATGCTAGAATCATCATCCGGAGGCCAAAATAAACTAAATACAGCAAAAGATTTGAGTGCACAACGTTTGGTTTAGATTTGACAGCCATAATCAGCAATTGTGTACATTTGAGCTGAATGTGTCAAAATCTTAAAAATTAACAGGTGCCCAAGCAATTTCATGCTAGAATCATCATCCGGATGCCAAAATAAACTAAATACAGCAAAAGATTTGAGTGCACAACGTTTGGTTTAGGTTTGACAGCCATAATCACCTTTTTATTGCTTTAAATGCGTTTTTAGCGCATGATTGTACATTTGAGCTGAATGTGTCAAAATCTTAAAAATTAACAGGTGCCCAAGCAATTTCATGCTAGAATCATCATCCGGATGCCAAAATAAACAAAATACAGCAAAAGATTTGAGTGCACAACGTTTGGTTTAGATTTGACAGCCATAATCAGCAATTGTGTACATTTGAGCTGAATGTGTCAAAATCTTAAAAATTAACAGGTGCCCAAGCAATTTCATGCTAGAATCATCATCCGGATGCCAAAATAAACTAAATACAGCAAAAGATTTGAGTGCACAACGTTTGGTTTAGGTTTGACAGCCATAATCACCTTTTTATTGCTTTAAATGCGTTTTTAGCGCATGATTGTACATTTGAGCTGAATGTGTCAAAATCTTAAAAATTAACAGGTGCCCAAGCAATTTCATGCTAGAATCATCATCCGGATGCCAAAATAAACTAAATACAGCAAAAGATTTGAGTGCACAACGTTTGGTTTAGATTTGACAGCCATAATCAGCAATTGTGTACATTTGAGCTGAATGTGTCAAAATCTTAAAAATTAACAGGTGCCCAAGCAATTTCATGCTAGAATCATCATCCGGATGCCAAAATAAACTAAATACAGCAAAAGATTTGAGTGCACAACGTTTGGTTTAGATTTGACAGCCATAATCAGCAATTGTGTACATTTGAGCTGAATGTGTCAAAATCTTAAAAATTAACAGGTGCCCAAGCAATTTCATGCTAGAATCATCATCCGGATGCCAAAATAAACTAAATACAGCAAAAGATTTGAGTGCACAACGTTTGGTTTAGGTTTGACAGCCATAATCACCTTTTTATTGCTTTAAATGCGTTTTTAGCGCATGATTGTACATTTGAGCTGAATGTGTCAAAATCTTAAAAATTAACAGGTGCCCAAGCAATTTCATGCTAGAATCATCATCCGGATGCCAAAATAAACTAAATACAGCAAAAGATTTGAGTGCACAACGTTTGGTTTAGATTTGACAGCCATAATCAGCAATTGTGTACATTTGAGCTGAATGTGTCAAAATCTTAAAAATTAACAGGTGCCCAAGCAATTTCATGCTAGAATCATCATCCGGATGCCAAAATAAACTAAATACAGCAAAAGATTTGAGTGCACAACGTTTGGTTTAGGTTTGACAGCCATAATCACCTTTTTATTGCTTTAAATGCGTTTTTAGCGCATGATTGTACATTTGAGCTGAATGTGTCAAAATCTTAAAAATTAACAGGTGCCCAAGCAATTTCATGCTAGAATCATCATCCGGATGCCAAAATAAACTAAATACAGCAAAAGATTTGAGTGCACAACGTTTGGTTTAGATTTGACAGCCATAATCAGCAATTGTGTACATTTGAGCTGAATGTGTCAAAATCTTAAAAATTAACAGGTGCCCAAGCAATTTCATGGTAGAATCATCATCCGGATGCCAAAATAAACTAAATACAGCAAAAGATTTGAGTGCACAACGTTTGATTTAGGTTTGACAGCCATAATCACCTTTTTATTGCTTTAAATGCGTTTTTAGCGCATGATTGTACATTTGAGCTGAATGTGTCAAAATCTTAAAAATTAACAGGTGCCCAAGCAATTTCATGCTAGAATCATCATCCGGATGCCAAAATAAACTAAATACAGCAAAAGATTTGAGTGCACAACGTTTGGTTTAGATTTGAAAGCCATAATCAGCAATTGTGTACATTTGAGCTGAATGTGTCAAAATCTTACAAATTAACAGGTGCCCAACAATTTCATGCTAGAATCATCATCCGGATGCCAAAATAAACTAAATACAGCAAAAGATTTGAGTGCACAACGTTTGGTTTAGGTTTGACAGCCATAATCACCTTTTTATTGCTTTAAATGCGTTTTTAGCGCATGATTGTACATTTGAGGTGAATGTGTCAAAATCTTAAAAATTAACAGGTGCCCAAGCAATTTCATGCTAGAATCATCATCCGGATGCCAAAATAAACTAAATACAGCAAAAGATTTGAGTGCACAACGTTTGGTTTAGGTTTGACAGCCATAATCACCTTTTTATTGCTTTAAATGCGTTTTTAGCGCATGATTGTACATTTGAGCTGAATGTGTCAAAATCTTAAAAATTAACAGGTGCCCAAGCAATTTCATGCTAGAATCATCATCCGGATGCCAAAATAAACTAAATACAGCAAAAGATTTGAGTGCACAACGTTTGGTTTAGATTTGACAGCCATAATCAGCAATTGTGTACATTTGAGCTGAATGTGTCAAAATCTTAAAAATTAACAGGTGCCCAAGCAATTTCATGCTAGAATCATCATCCGGATGCCAAAATAAACTAAATACAGCAAAAGATTTGAGTGCACAACGTTTGGTTTAGGTTTGACAGCCATAATCACCTTTTTATTGCTTTAAATGCGTTTTTAGCGCATGATTGTACATTTGAGCTGAATGTGTCAAAATCTTAAAAATTAACAGGTGCCCAAGCAATTTCATGCTAGAATCATCATCCGGAGGCCAAAATAAACTAAATACAGCAAAAGATTTGAGTGCACAACGTTTGGTTTAGATTTGACAGCCATAATCAGCAATTGTGTACATTTGAGCTGAATGTGTCAAAATCTTAAAAATTAACAGGTGCCCAAGCAATTTCATGCTAGAATCATCATCCGGATGCCAAAATAAACTAAATACAGCAAAAGATTTGAGTGCACAACGTTTGGTTTAGGTTTGACAGCCATAATCACCTTTTTATTGCTTTAAATGCGTTTTTAGCGCATGATTGTACATTTGAGCTGAATGTGTCAAAATCTTAAAAATTAACAGGTGCCCAAGCAATTTCATGCTAGAATCATCATCCGGATGCCAAAATAAACAAAATACAGCAAAAGATTTGAGTGCACAACGTTTGGTTTAGATTTGACAGCCATAATCAGCAATTGTGTACATTTGAGCTGAATGTGTCAAAATCTTAAAAATTAACAGGTGCCCAAGCAATTTCATGCTAGAATCATCATCCGGATGCCAAAATAAACTAAATACAGCAAAAGATTTGAGTGCACAACGTTTGGTTTAGGTTTGACAGCCATAATCACCTTTTTATTGCTTTAAATGCGTTTTTAGCGCATGATTGTACATTTGAGCTGAATGTGTCAAAATCTTAAAAATTAACAGGTGCCCAAGCAATTTCATGCTAGAATCATCATCCGGATGCCAAAATAAACTAAATACAGCAAAAGATTTGAGTGCACAACGTTTGGTTTAGATTTGACAGCCATAATCAGCAATTGTGTACATTTGAGCTGAATGTGTCAAAATCTTAAAAATTAACAGGTGCCCAAGCAATTTCATGCTAGAATCATCATCCGGATGCCAAAATAAACTAAATACAGCAAAAGATTTGAGTGCACAACGTTTGGTTTAGATTTGACAGCCATAATCAGCAATTGTGTACATTTGAGCTGAATGTGTCAAAATCTTAAAAATTAACAGGTGCCCAAGCAATTTCATGCTAGAATCATCATCCGGATGCCAAAATAAACTAAATACAGCAAAAGATTTGAGTGCACAACGTTTGGTTTAGGTTTGACAGCCATAATCACCTTTTTATTGCTTTAAATGCGTTTTTAGCGCATGATTGTACATTTGAGCTGAATGTGTCAAAATCTTAAAAATTAACAGGTGCCCAAGCAATTTCATGCTAGAATCATCATCCGGATGCCAAAATAAACTAAATACAGCAAAAGATTTGAGTGCACAACGTTTGGTTTAGATTTGACAGCCATAATCAGCAATTGTGTACATTTGAGCTGAATGTGTCAAAATCTTAAAAATTAACAGGTGCCCAAGCAATTTCATGCTAGAATCATCATCCGGATGCCAAAATAAACTAAATACAGCAAAAGATTTGAGTGCACAACGTTTGGTTTAGGTTTGACAGCCATAATCACCTTTTTATTGCTTTAAATGCGTTTTTAGCGCATGATTGTACATTTGAGCTGAATGTGTCAAAATCTTAAAAATTAACAGGTGCCCAAGCAATTTCATGCTAGAATCATCATCCGGATGCCAAAATAAACTAAATACAGCAAAAGATTTGAGTGCACAACGTTTGGTTTAGATTTGACAGCCATAATCAGCAATTGTGTACATTTGAGCTGAATGTGTCAAAATCTTAAAAATTAACAGGTGCCCAAGCAATTTCATGGTAGAATCATCATCCGGATGCCAAAATAAACTAAATACAGCAAAAGATTTGAGTGCACAACGTTTGATTTAGGTTTGACAGCCATAATCACCTTTTTATTGCTTTAAATGCGTTTTTAGCGCATGATTGTACATTTGAGCTGAATGTGTCAAAATCTTAAAAATTAACAGGTGCCCAAGCAATTTCATGCTAGAATCATCATCCGGATGCCAAAATAAACTAAATACAGCAAAAGATTTGAGTGCACAACGTTTGGTTTAGATTTGAAAGCCATAATCAGCAATTGTGTACATTTGAGCTGAATGTGTCAAAATCTTACAAATTAACAGGTGCCCAACAATTTCATGCTAGAATCATCATCCGGATGCCAAAATAAACTAAATACAGCAAAAGATTTGAGTGCACAACGTTTGGTTTAGGTTTGACAGCCATAATCACCTTTTTATTGCTTTAAATGCGTTTTTAGCGCATGATTGTACATTTGAGGTGAATGTGTCAAAATCTTAAAAATTAACAGGTGCCCAAGCAATTTCATGCTAGAATCATCATCCGGATGCCAAAATAAACTAAATACAGCAAAAGATTTGAGTGCACA
This sequence comes from Festucalex cinctus, assembly GCF_051991245.1. Lineage (NCBI taxonomy): Eukaryota > Metazoa > Chordata > Actinopteri > Syngnathiformes > Syngnathidae > Festucalex > Festucalex cinctus. The sequence continues at coordinate 199,587 of NW_027520295.1, read as the reverse complement.
ACGTTTGGTTTAGGTTTGACAGCCATAATCACCTTTTTATTGCTTTAAATGCGTTTTTAGCGCATGATTGTACATTTGAGCTGAATGTGTCAAAATCTTAAAAATTAACAGGTGCCCAAGCAATTTCATGCTAGAATCATCATCCGGATGCCAAAATAAACTAAATACAGCAAAAGATTTGAGTGCACAACGTTTGGTTTAGATTTGACAGCCATAATCAGCAATTGTGTACATTTGAGCTGAATGTGTCAAAATCTTAAAAATTAACAGGTGCCCAAGCAATTTCATGCTAGAATCATCATCCGGATGCCAAAATAAACTAAATACAGCAAAAGATTTGAGTGCACAACGTTTGGTTTAGGTTTGACAGCCATAATCACCTTTTTATTGCTTTAAATGCGTTTTTAGCGCATGATTGTACATTTGAGCTGAATGTGTCAAAATCTTAAAAATTAACAGGTGCCCAAGCAATTTAATGCTAGAATCATCATCCGGATGCCAAAATAAACAAAATACAGCAAAAGATTTGAGTGCACAACGTTTGGTTTAGATTTGACAGCCATAATCAGCAATTGTGTACATTTGAGCTGAATGTGTCAAAATCTTAAAAATTAACAGGTGCCCAAGCAATTTCATGCTAGAATCATCATCCGGATGCCAAAATAAACTAAATACAGCAAAAGATTTGAGTGCACAACGTTTGGTTTAGGTTTGACAGCCATAATCACCTTTTTATTGCTTTAAATGCGTTTTTAGCGCATGATTGTACATTTGAGGTGAATGTGTCAAAATCTTAAAAATTAACAGGTGCCCAAGCAATTTCATGCTAGAATCATCATCCGGATGCCAAAATAAACTAAATACAGCAAAAGATTTGAGTGCACAACGTTTGGTTTAGGTTTGACAGCCATAATCACCTTTTTATTGCTTTAAATGCGTTTTTAGCGCATGATTGTACATTTGAGCTGAATGTGTCAAAATCTTAAAAATTAACAGGTGCCCAAGCAATTTCATGCTAGAATCATCATCCGGATGCCAAAATAAACTAAATACAGCAAAAGATTTGAGTGCACAACGTTTGGTTTAGATTTGACAGCCATAATCAGCAATTGTGTACATTTGAGCTGAATGTGTCAAAATCTTAAAAATTAACAGGTGCCCAAGCAATTTCATGGTAGAATCATCATCCGGATGCCAAAATAAACTAAATACAGCAAAAGATTTGAGTGCACAACGTTTGGTTTAGGTTTGACAGCCATAATCACCTTTTTATTGCTTTAAATGCGTTTTTAGCGCATGATTGTACATTTGAGCTGAATGTGTCAAAATCTTAAAAATTAACAGGTGCCCAAGCAATTTAATGCTAGAATCATCATCCGGATGCCAAAATAAACAAAATACAGCAAAAGATTTGAGTGCACAACGTTTGGTTTAGATTTGACAGCCATAATCAGCAATTGTGTACATTTGAGCTGAATGTGTCAAAATCTTAAAAATTAACAGGTGCCCAAGCAATTTCATGCTAGAATCATCATCCGGATGCCAAAATAAACTAAATACAGCAAAAGATTTGAGTGCACAACGTTTGGTTTAGATTTGACAGCCATAATCAGCAATTGTGTACATTTGAGCTGAATGTGTCAAAATCTTAAAAATTAACAGGTGCCCAAGCAATTTCATGCTAGAATCATCATCCGGATGCCAAAATAAACTAAATACAGCAAAAGATTTGAGTGCACAACGTTTGGTTTAGATTTGACAGCCATAATCAGCAATTGTGTACATTTGAGCTGAATGTGTCAAAATCTTAAAAATTAACAGGTGCCCAAGCAATTTCATGCTAGAATCATCATCCGGATGCCCAAATAAACTAAATACAGCAAAAGATTTGAGTGCACAACGTTTGGTTTAGGTTTGACAGCCATAATCACCTTTTTATTGCTTTAAATGCGTTTTTAGGGCATGATTGTACATTTGAGCTGAATGTGTCAAAATCTTAAAAATTAACAGGTGCCCAAGCAATTTCATGCTAGAATCATCATCCGGATGCCAAAATAAACTAAATACAGCAAAAGATTTGAGTGCACAACGTTTGGTTTAGATTTGACAGCCATAATCAGCAATTGTGTACATTTGAGCTGAATGTGTCAAAATCTTAAAAATTAACAGGTGCCCAAGCAATTTCATGCTAGAATCATCATCCGGATGCCAAAATAAACTAAATACAGCAAAAGATTTGAGTGCACAACGTTTGGTTTAGGTTTGACAGCCATAATCACCTTTTTATTGCTTTAAATGCGTTTTTAGCGCATGATTGTACATTTGAGCTGAATGTGTCAAAATCTTAAAAATTAACAGGTGCCCAAGCAATTTCATGCTAGAATCATCATCCGGATGCCAAAATAAACTAAATACAGCAAAAGATTTGAGTGCACAACGTTTGGTTTAGATTTGACAGCCATAATCAGCAATTGTGTACATTTGAGCTGAATGTGTCAAAATCTTAAAAATTAACAGGTGCTCAAGCAATTTCATGCTAGAATCATCATCCGGATGCCAAAATAAACTAAATACAGCAAAAGATTTGAGTGCACAACGTTTGGTTTAGGTTTGACAGCCATAATCACCTTTTTATTGCTTTAAATGCGTTTTTAGCGCATGATTGTACATTTGAGCTGAATGTGTCAAAATCTTAAAAATTAACAGGTGCCCAAGCAATTTCATGCTAGAATCATCATCCGGAGGCCAAAATAAACTAAATACAGCAAAAGATTTGAGTGCACAACGTTTGGTTTAGATTTGACAGCCATAATCAGCAATTGTGTACATTTGAGCTGAATGTGTCAAAATCTTAAAAATTAACAGGTGCCCAAGCAATTTCATGCTAGAATCATCATCCGGATGCCAAAATAAACTAAATACAGCAAAAGATTTGAGTGCACAACGTTTGGTTTAGGTTTGACAGCCATAATCACCTTTTTATTGCTTTAAATGCGTTTTTAGCGCATGATTGTACATTTGAGCTGAATGTGTCAAAATCTTAAAAATTAACAGGTGCCCAAGCAATTTCATGCTAGAATCATCATCCGGATGCCAAAATAAACAAAATACAGCAAAAGATTTGAGTGCACAACGTTTGGTTTAGATTTGACAGCCATAATCAGCAATTGTGTACATTTGAGCTGAATGTGTCAAAATCTTAAAAATTAACAGGTGCCCAAGCAATTTCATGCTAGAATCATCATCCGGATGCCAAAATAAACTAAATACAGCAAAAGATTTGAGTGCACAACGTTTGGTTTAGGTTTGACAGCCATAATCACCTTTTTATTGCTTTAAATGCGTTTTTAGCGCATGATTGTACATTTGAGCTGAATGTGTCAAAATCTTAAAAATTAACAGGTGCCCAAGCAATTTCATGCTAGAATCATCATCCGGATGCCAAAATAAACTAAATACAGCAAAAGATTTGAGTGCACAACGTTTGGTTTAGATTTGACAGCCATAATCAGCAATTGTGTACATTTGAGCTGAATGTGTCAAAATCTTAAAAATTAACAGGTGCCCAAGCAATTTCATGCTAGAATCATCATACGGATGCCAAAATAAACTAAATACAGCAAAAGATTTGAGTGCACAACGTTTGGTTTAGATTTGACAGCCATAATCAGCAATTGTGTACATTTGAGCTGAATGTGTCAAAATCTTAAAAATTAACAGGTGCCCAAGCAATTTCATGCTAGAATCATCATCCGGATGCCAAAATAAACTAAATACAGCAAAAGATTTGAGTGCACAACGTTTGGTTTAGGTTTGACAGCCATAATCACCTTTTTATTGCTTTAAATGCGTTTTTAGCGCATGATTGTACATTTGAGCTGAATGTGTCAAAATCTTAAAAATTAACAGGTGCCCAAGCAATTTCATGCTAGAATCATCATCCGGATGCCAAAATAAACTAAATACAGCAAAAGATTTGAGTGCACAACGTTTGGTTTAGATTTGACAGCCATAATCAGCAATTGTGTACATTTGAGCTGAATGTGTCAAAATCTTAAAAATTAACAGGTGCCCAAGCAATTTCATGCTAGAATCATCATCCGGATGCCAAAATAAACTAAATACAGCAAAAGATTTGAGTGCACAACGTTTGGTTTAGGTTTGACAGCCATAATCACCTTTTTATTGCTTTAAATGCGTTTTTAGCGCATGATTGTACATTTGAGCTGAATGTGTCAAAATCTTAAAAATTAACAGGTGCCCAAGCAATTTAATGCTAGAATCATCATCCGGATGCCAAAATAAACAAAATACAGCAAAAGATTTGAGTGCACAACGTTTGGTTTAGATTTGACAGCCATAATCAGCAATTGTGTACATTTGAGCTGAATGTGTCAAAATCTTAAAAATTAACAGGTGCCCAAGCAATTTCATGCTAGAATCATCATCCGGATGCCAAAATAAACTAAATACAGCAAAAGATTTGAGTGCACAACGTTTGGTTTAGATTTGACAGCCATAATCAGCAATTGTGTACATTTGAGCTGAATGTGTCAAAATCTTAAAAATTAACAGGTGCCCAAGCAATTTCATTGTAGAATCATCATCCGGATGCCAAAATAAACTAAATACAGCAAAAGATTTGAGTGCACAACGTTTGGTTTAGGTTTGACAGCCATAATCACCTTTTTATTGCTTTAAATGCGTTTTTAGCGCATGATTGTACATTTGAGCTGAATGTGTCAAAATCTTAAAAATTAACAGGTGCCCAAGCAATTTCATGCTAGAATCATCATCCGGATGCCAAAATAAACTAAATACAGCAAAAGATTTGAGTGCACAACGTTTGGTTTAGATTTGACAGCCATAATCAGCAATTGTGTACATTTGAGCTGAATGTGTCAAAATCTTAAAAATTAACAGGTGCCCAAGCAATTTCATGCTAGAATCATCATCCGGATGCCAAAATAAACTAAATACAGCAAAAGATTTGAGTGCACAACGTTTGGTTTAGGTTTGACAGCCATAATCACCTTTTTATTGCTTTAAATGCGTTTTTAGCGCATGATTGTACATTTGAGCTGAATGTGTCAAAATCTTAAAAATTAACAGGTGCCCAAGCAATTTAATGCTAGAATCATCATCCGGATGCCAAAATAAACAAAATACAGCAAAAGATTTGAGTGCACAACGTTTGGTTTAGATTTGACAGCCATAATCAGCAATTGTGTACATTTGAGCTGAATGTGTCAAAATCTTAAAAATTAACAGGTGCCCAAGCAATTTCATGCTAGAATCATCATCCGGATGCCAAAATAAACTAAATACAGCAAAAGATTTGAGTGCACAACGTTTGGTTTAGGTTTGACAGCCATAATCACCTTTTTATTGCTTTAAATGCGTTTTTAGCGCATGATTGTACATTTGAGCTGAATGTGTCAAAATCTTAAAAATTAACAGGTGCCCAAGCAATTTCATGCTAGAATCATCATCCGGATGCCAAAATAAACAAAATACAGCAAAAGATTTGAGTGCACAACGTTTGGTTTAGATTTGACAGCCATAATCAGCAATTGTGTACATTTGAGCTGAATGTGTCAAAATCTTAAAAATTAACAGGTGCCCAAGCAATTTCATGCTAGAATCATCATCCGGATGCCAAAATAAACTAAATACAGCAAAAGATTTGAGTGCACAACGTTTGGTTTAGGTTTGACAGCCATAATCACCTTTTTATTGCTTTAAATGCGTTTTTAGCGCATGATTGTACATTTGAGCTGAATGTGTCAAAATCTTAAAAATTAACAGGTGCCCAAGCAATTTCATGCTAGAATCATCATCCGGATGCCAAAATAAACTAAATACAGCAAAAGATTTGAGTGCACAACGTTTGGTTTAGATTTGACAGCCATAATCAGCAATTGTGTACATTTGAGCTGAATGTGTCAAAATCTTAAAAATTAACAGGTGCCCAAGCAATTTCATGCTAGAATCATCATACGGATGCCAAAATAAACTAAATACAGCAAAAGATTTGAGTGCACAACGTTTGGTTTAGATTTGACAGCCATAATCAGCAATTGTGTACATTTGAGCTGAATGTGTCAAAATCTTAAAAATTAACAGGTGCCCAAGCAATTTCATGCTAGAATCATCATCCGGATGCCAAAATAAACTAAATACAGCAAAAGATTTGAGTGCACAACGTTTGGTTTAGGTTTGACAGCCATAATCACCTTTTTATTGCTTTAAATGCGTTTTTAGCGCATGATTGTACATTTGAGCTGAATGTGTCAAAATCTTAAAAATTAACAGGTGCCCAAGCAATTTCATGCTAGAATCATCATCCGGATGCCAAAATAAACTAAATACAGCAAAAGATTTGAGTGCACAACGTTTGGTTTAGATTTGACAGCCATAATCAGCAATTGTGTACATTTGAGCTGAATGTGTCAAAATCTTAAAAATTAACAGGTGCCCAAGCAATTTCATGGTAGAATCATCATCCGGATGCCAAAATAAACTAAATACAGCAAAAGATTTGAGTGCACAACGTTTGGTTTAGGTTTGACAGCCATAATCACCTTTTTATTGCTTTAAATGCGTTTTTAGCGCATGATTGTACATTTGAGCTGAATGTGTCAAAATCTTAAAAATTAACAGGTGCCCAAGCAATTTAATGCTAGAATCATCATCCGGATGCCAAAATAAACAAAATACAGCAAAAGATTTGAGTGCACAACGTTTGGTTTAGATTTGACAGCCATAATCAGCAATTGTGTACATTTGAGCTGAATGTGTCAAAATCTTAAAAATTAACAGGTGCCCAAGCAATTTCATGCTAGAATCATCATCCGGATGCCAAAATAAACTAAATACAGCAAAAGATTTGAGTGCACAACGTTTGGTTTAGATTTGACAGCCATAATCAGCAATTGTGTACATTTGAGCTGAATGTGTCAAAATCTTAAAAATTAACAGGTGCCCAAGCAATTTCATGCTAGAATCATCATCCGGATGCCAAAATAAACTAAATACAGCAAAAGATTTGAGTGCACAACGTTTGGTTTAGATTTGACAGCCATAATCAGCAATTGTGTACATTTGAGCTGAATGTGTCAAAATCTTAAAAATTAACAGGTGCCCAAGCAATTTCATGCTAGAATCATCATCCGGATGCCCAAATAAACTAAATACAGCAAAAGATTTGAGTGCACAACGTTTGGTTTAGGTTTGACAGCCATAATCACCTTTTTATTGCTTTAAATGCGTTTTTAGGGCATGATTGTACATTTGAGCTGAATGTGTCAAAATCTTAAAAATTAACAGGTGCCCAAGCAATTTCATGCTAGAATCATCATCCGGATGCCAAAATAAACTAAATACAGCAAAAGATTTGAGTGCACAACGTTTGGTTTAGATTTGACAGCCATAATCAGCAATTGTGTACATTTGAGCTGAATGTGTCAAAATCTTAAAAATTAACAGGTGCCCAAGCAATTTCATGCTAGAATCATCATCCGGATGCCAAAATAAACTAAATACAGCAAAAGATTTGAGTGCACAACGTTTGGTTTAGGTTTGACAGCCATAATCACCTTTTTATTGCTTTAAATGCGTTTTTAGCGCATGATTGTACATTTGAGCTGAATGTGTCAAAATCTTAAAAATTAACAGGTGCCCAAGCAATTTCATGCTAGAATCATCATCCGGATGCCAAAATAAACTAAATACAGCAAAAGATTTGAGTGCACAACGTTTGGTTTAGATTTGACAGCCATAATCAGCAATTGTGTACATTTGAGCTGAATGTGTCAAAATCTTAAAAATTAACAGGTGCCCAAGCAATTTCATGGTAGAATCATCATCCGGATGCCAAAATAAACTAAATACAGCAAAAGATTTGAGTGCACAACGTTTGGTTTAGGTTTGACAGCCATAATCACCTTTTTATTGCTTTAAATGCGTTTTTAGCGCATGATTGTACATTTGAGCTGAATGTGTCAAAATCTTAAAAATTAACAGGTGCCCAAGCAATTTAATGCTAGAATCATCATCCGGATGCCAAAATAAACAAAATACAGCAAAAGATTTGAGTGCACAACGTTTGGTTTAGATTTGACAGCCATAATCAGCAATTGTGTACATTTGAGCTGAATGTGTCAAAATCTTAAAAATTAACAGGTGCCCAAGCAATTTCATGCTAGAATCATCATCCGGATGCCAAAATAAACTAAATACAGCAAAAGATTTGAGTGCACAACGTTTGGTTTAGATTTGACAGCCATAATCAGCAATTGTGTACATTTGAGCTGAATGTGTCAAAATCTTAAAAATTAACAGGTGCCCAAGCAATTTCATGCTAGAATCATCATCCGGATGCCAAAATAAACTAAATACAGCAAAAGATTTGAGTGCACAACGTTTGGTTTAGATTTGACAGCCATAATCAGCAATTGTGTACATTTGAGCTGAATGTGTCAAAATCTTAAAAATTAACAGGTGCCCAAGCAATTTCATGCTAGAATCATCATCCGGATGCCCAAATAAACTAAATACAGCAAAAGATTTGAGTGCACAACGTTTGGTTTAGGTTTGACAGCCATAATCACCTTTTTATTGCTTTAAATGCGTTTTTAGGGCATGATTGTACATTTGAGCTGAATGTGTCAAAATCTTAAAAATTAACAGGTGCCCAAGCAATTTCATGCTAGAATCATCATCCGGATGCCAAAATAAACTAAATACAGCAAAAGATTTGAGTGCACAACGTTTGGTTTAGATTTGACAGCCATAATCAGCAATTGTGTACATTTGAGCTGAATGTGTCAAAATCTTAAAAATTAACAGGTGCCCAAGCAATTTCATGCTAGAATCATCATCCGGATGCCAAAATAAACTAAATACAGCAAAAGATTTGAGTGCACAACGTTTGGTTTAGGTTTGACAGCCATAATCACCTTTTTATTGCTTTAAATGCGTTTTTAGCGCATGATTGTACATTTGAGCTGAATGTGTCAAAATCTTAAAAATTAACAGGTGCCCAAGCAATTTCATGCTAGAATCATCATCCGGATGCCAAAATAAACTAAATACAGCAAAAGATTTGAGTGCACAACGTTTGGTTTAGATTTGACAGCCATAATCAGCAATTGTGTACATTTGAGCTGAATGTGTCAAAATCTTAAAAATTAACAGGTGCCCAAGCAATTTCATGCTAGAATCATCATCCGGATGCCAAAATAAACTAAATACAGCAAAAGATTTGAGTGCACAACGTTTGGTTTAGGTTTGACAGCCATAATCACCTTTTTATTGCTTTAAATGCGTTTTTAGCGCATGATTGTACATTTGAGCTGAATGTGTCAAAATCTTAAAAATTAACAGGTGCCCAAGCAATTTCATGCTAGAATCATCATCCGGAGGCCAAAATAAACTAAATACAGCAAAAGATTTGAGTGCACAACGTTTGGTTTAGATTTGACAGCCATAATCAGCAATTGTGTACATTTGAGCTGAATGTGTCAAAATCTTAAAAATTAACAGGTGCCCAAGCAATTTCATGCTAGAATCATCATCCGGATGCCAAAATAAACTAAATACAGCAAAAGATTTGAGTGCACAACGTTTGGTTTAGGTTTGACAGCCATAATCACCTTTTTATTGCTTTAAATGCGTTTTTAGCGCATGATTGTACATTTGAGCTGAATGTGTCAAAATCTTAAAAATTAACAGGTGCCCAAGCAATTTCATGCTAGAATCATCATCCGGATGCCAAAATAAACTAAATACAGCAAAAGATTTGAGTGCACAACGTTTGGTTTAGATTTGACAGCCATAATCAGCAATTGTGTACATTTGAGCTGAATGTGTCAAAATCTTAAAAATTAACAGGTGCCCAAGCAATTTCATGCTAGAATCATCATCCGGATGCCAAAATAAACTAAATACAGCAAAAGATTTGAGTGCACAACGTTTGGTTTAGGTTTGACAGCCATAATCACCTTTTTATTGCTTTAAATGCGTTTTTAGCGCATGATTGTACATTTGAGCTGAATGTGTCAAAATCTTAAAAATTAACAGGTGCCCAAGCAATTTCATGCTAGAATCATCATCCGGATGCCAAAATAAACTAAATACAGCAAAAGATTTGAGTGCACAACGTTTGGTTTAGATTTGACAGCCATAATCAGCAATTGTGTACATTTGAGCTGAATGTGTCAAAATCTTAAAAATTAACAGGTGCCCAAGCAATTTCATGCTAGAATCATCATACGGATGCCAAAATAAACTAAATACAGCAAAAGATTTGAGTGCACAACGTTTGGTTTAGATTTGACAGCCATAATCAGCAATTGTGTACATTTGAGCTGAATGTGTCAAAATCTTAAAAATTAACAGGTGCCCAAGCAATTTCATGCTAGAATCATCATCCGGATGCCAAAATAAACTAAATACAGCAAAAGATTTGAGTGCACAACGTTTGGTTTAGGTTTGACAGCCATAATCACCTTTTTATTGCTTTAAATGCGTTTTTAGCGCATGATTGTACATTTGAGCTGAATGTGTCAAAATCTTAAAAATTAACAGGTGCCCAAGCAATTTCATGCTAGAATCATCATCCGGATGCCAAAATAAACTAAATACAGCAAAAGATTTGAGTGCACAACGTTTGGTTTAGATTTGACAGCCATAATCAGCAATTGTGTACATTTGAGCTGAATGTGTCAAAGTCTTAAAAATTAACAGGTGCCCAAGCAATTTCATGCTAGAATCATCATCCGGATGCCAAAATAAACTAAATACAGCAAAAGATTTGAGTGCACAACGTTTGGTTTAGGTTTGACAGCCATAATCACCTTTTTATTGCTTTAAATGCGTTTTTAGCGCATGATTGTACATTTGAGCTGAATGTGTCAAAATCTTAAAAATTAACAGGTGCCCAAGCAATTTCATGCTAGAATCATCATCCGGATGCCAAAATAAACTAAATACAGCAAAAGATTTGAGTGCACAACGTTTGGTTTAGATTTGACAGCCATAATCAGCAATTGTGTACATTTGAGCTGAATGTGTCAAAATCTTAAAAATTAACAGGTGCCCAAGCAATTTCATGGTAGAATCATCATCCGGATGCCAAAATAAACTAAATACAGCAAAAGATTTGAGTGCACAACGTTTGATTTAGGTTTGACAGCCATAATCACCTTTTTATTGCTTTAAATGCGTTTTTAGCGCATGATTGTACATTTGAGCTGAATGTGTCAAAATCTTAAAAATTAACAGGTGCCCAAGCAATTTCATGCTAGAATCATCATCCGGATGCCAAAATAAACTAAATACAGCAAAAGATTTGAGTGCACAACGTTTGGTTTAGATTTGACAGCCATAATCAGCAATTGTGTACATTTGAGCTGAATGTGTCAAAATCTTAAAAATTAACAGGTGCCCAAGCAATTTCATGGTAGAATCATCATCCGGATGCCAAAATAAACTAAATACAGCAAAAGATTTGAGTGCACAACGTTTGATTTAGGTTTGACAGCCATAATCACCTTTTTATTGCTTTAAATGCGTTTTTAGCGCATGATTGTACATTTGAGCTGAATGTGTCAAAATCTTAAAAATTAACAGGTGCCCAAGCAATTTCATGCTAGAATCATCATCCGGATGCCAAAATAAACTAAATACAGCAAAAGATTTGAGTGCACAACGTTTGGTTTAGATTTGACAGCCATAATCAGCAATTGTGTACATTTGAGCTGAATGTGTCAAAATCTTACAAATTAACAGGTGCCCAAGCAATTTCATGCTAGAATCATCATCCGGATGCCAAAATAAACTAAATACAGCAAAAGATTTGAGTGCACAACGTTTGGTTTAGATTTGACAGCCATAATCAGCAATTGTGTACATTTGAGCTGAATGTGTCAAAATCTTAAAAATTAACAGGTGCCCAAGCAATTTCATGGTAGAATCATCATCCGGATGCCAAAATAAACTAAATACAGCAAAAGATTTGAGTGCACAACGTTTGATTTAGGTTTGACAGCCATAATCACCTTTTTATTGCTTTAAATGCGTTTTTAGCGCATGATTGTACATTTGAGCTGAATGTGTCAAAATCTTAAAAATTAACAGGTGCCCAAGCAATTTCATGCTAGAATCATCATCCGGATGCCAAAATAAACTAAATACAGCAAAAGATTTGAGTGCACAACGTTTGGTTTAGATTTGACAGCCATAATCAGCAATTGTGTACATTTGAGCTGAATGTGTCAAAATCTTACAAATTAACAGGTGCCCAAGCAATTTCATGCTAGAATCATCATCCGGATGCCAAAATAAACTAAATACAGCAAAAGATTTGAGTGCACAACGTTTGGTTTAGGTTTGACAGCCATAATCACCTTTTTATTGCTTTAAATGCGTTTTTAGCGCATGATTGTACATTTGAGGTGAATGTGTCAAAATCTTAAAAATTAACAGGTGCCCAAGCAATTTCATGCTAGAATCATCATCCGGATGCCAAAATAAACTAAATACAGCAAAAGATTTGAGTGCACAACGTTTGGTTTAGGTTTGACAGCCATAATCACCTTTTTATTGCTTTAAATGCGTTTTTAGCGCATGATTGTACATTTGAGCTGAATGTGTCAAAATCTTAAAAATTAACAGGTGCCCAAGCAATTTCATGCTAGAATCATCATCCGGATGCCCAAATAAACTAAATACAGCAAAAGATTTGAGTGCACAACGTTTGGTTTAGGTTTGACAGCCATAATCACCTTTTTATTGCGTTAAATGCGTTTTTAGCGCATGATTGTACATTTGAGCTGAATGTGTCAAAATCTTAAAAATTAACAGGTGCCCAAGCAATTTAATGCTAGAATCATCATCCGGATGCCAAAATAAACTAAATACAGCAAAAGATTTGAGTGCACAACGTTTGGTTTAGATTTGACAGCCATAATCAGCAATTGTGTACATTTGAGCTGAATGTGTCAAAATCTTAAAAATTAACAGGTGCCCAAGCAATTTCATGCTAGAATCATCATCCGGATGCCAAAATAAACTAAATACAGCAAAAGATTTGAGTGCACAACGTTTGGTTTAGGTTTGACAGCCATAATCACCTTTTTATTGCTTTAAATGCGTTTTTAGCGCATGATTGTACATTTGAGCTGAATGTGTCAAAATCTTAAAAATTAACAGGTGCCCAAGCAATTTCATGCTAGAATCATCATCCGGATGCCAAAATAAACTAAATACAGCAAAAGATTTGAGTGCACAACGTTTGGTTTAGATTTGACAGCCATAATCAGCAATTGTGTACATTTGAGCTGAATGTGTCAAAATCTTAAAAATTAACAGGTGCCCAAGCAATTTCATGCTAGAATCATCATCCGGATGCCAAAATAAACTAAATACAGCAAAAGATTTGAGTGCACAACGTTTGGTTTAGGTTTGACAGCCATAATCACCTTTTTATTGCTTTAAATGCGTTTTTAGCGCATGATTGTACATTTGAGCTGAATGTGTCAAAATCTTAAAAATTAACAGGTGCCCAAGCAATTTCATGCTAGAATCATCATCCGGATGCCAAAATAAACTAAATACAGCAAAAGATTTGAGTGCACAACGTTTGGTTTAGATTTGACAGCCATAATCAGCAATTGTGTACATTTGAGCTGAATGTGTCAAAATCTTAAAAATTAACAGGTGCCCAAGCAATTTCATGCTAGAATCATCATCCGGATGCCAAAATAAACTAAATACAGCAAAAGATTTGAGTGCACAACGTTTGGTTTAGGTTTGACAGCCATAATCACCTTTTTATTGCTTTAAATGCGTTTTTAGCGCATGATTGTACATTTGAGCTGAATGTGTCAAAATCTTAAAAATTAACAGGTGCCCAAGCAATTTCATGCTAGAATCATCATCCGGATGCCAAAATAAACTAAATACAGCAAAAGATTTGAGTGCACAACGTTTGGTTTAGATTTGACAGCCATAATCAGCAATTGTGTACATTTGAGCTGAATGTGTCAAAGTCTTAAAAATTAACAGGTGCCCAAGCAATTTCATGCTAGAATCATCATCCGGATGCCAAAATAAACTAAATACAGCAAAAGATTTGAGTGCACAACGTTTGGTTTAGGTTTGACAGCCATAATCACCTTTTTATTGCTTTAAATGCGTTTTTAGCGCATGATTGTACATTTGAGCTGAATGTGTCAAAATCTTAAAAATTAACAGGTGCCCAAGCAATTTCATGCTAGAATCATCATCCGGATGCCAAAATAAACTAAATACAGCAAAAGATTTGAGTGCACAACGTTTGGTTTAGATTTGACAGCCATAATCAGCAATTGTGTACATTTGAGCTGAATGTGTCAAAATCTTAAAAATTAACAGGTGCCCAAGCAATTTCATGCTAGAATCATCATCCGGATGCCAAAATAAACTAAATACAGCAAAAGATTTGAGTGCACAACGTTTGGTTTAGATTTGACAGCCATAATCAGCAATTGTGTACATTTGAGCTGAATGTGTCAAAATCTTAAAAATTAACAGGTGCCCAAGCAATTTCATGCTAGAATCATCATCCGGATGCCAAAATAAACTAAATACAGCAAAAGATTTGAGTGCACAACGTTTGGTTTAGGTTTGACAGCCATAATCACCTTTTTATTGCTTTAAATGCGTTTTTAGCGCATGATTGTACATTTGAGCTGAATGTGTCAAAATCTTAAAAATTAACAGGTGCCCAAGCAATTTCATGCTAGAATCATCATCCGGATGCCAAAATAAACTAAATACAGCAAAAGATTTGAGTGCACAACGTTTGGTTTAGATTTGACAGCCATAATCAGCAATTGTGTACATTTGAGCTGAATGTGTCAAAATCTTAAAAATTAACAGGTGCCCAAGCAATTTCATGCTAGAATCATCATACGGATGCCAAAATAAACTAAATACAGCAAAAGATTTGAGTGCACAACGTTTGGTTTAGATTTGACAGCCATAATCAGCAATTGTGTACATTTGAGCTGAATGTGTCAAAATCTTAAAAATTAACAGGTGCCCAAGCAATTTCATGCTAGAATCATCATCCGGATGCCAAAATAAACTAAATACAGCAAAAGATTTGAGTGCACAACGTTTGGTTTAGGTTTGACAGCCATAATCACCTTTTTATTGCTTTAAATGCGTTTTTAGCGCATGATTGTACATTTGAGCTGAATGTGTCAAAATCTTAAAAATTAACAGGTGCCCAAGCAATTTCATGCTAGAATCATCATCCGGATGCCAAAATAAACTAAATACAGCAAAAGATTTGAGTGCACAACGTTTGGTTTAGATTTGACAGCCATAATCAGCAATTGTGTACATTTGAGCTGAATGTGTCAAAATCTTAAAAATTAACAGGTGCCCAAGCAATTTCATGCTAGAATCATCATCCGGATGCCAAAATAAACTAAATACAGCAAAAGATTTGAGTGCACAACGTTTGGTTTAGGTTTGACAGCCATAATCACCTTTTTATTGCTTTAAATGCGTTTTTAGCGCATGATTGTACATTTGAGCTGAATGTGTCAAAATCTTAAAAATTAACAGGTGCCCAAGCAATTTCATGCTAGAATCATCATCCGGATGCCAAAATAAACTAAATACAGCAAAAGATTTGAGTGCACAACGTTTGGTTTAGATTTGACAGCCATAATCAGCAATTGTGTACATTTGAGCTGAATGTGTCAAAATCTTAAAAATTAACAGGTGCCCAAGCAATTTCATGCTAGAATCATCATACGGATGCCAAAATAAACTAAATACAGCAAAAGATTTGAGTGCACAACGTTTGGTTTAGATTTGACAGCCATAATCAGCAATTGTGTACATTTGAGCTGAATGTGTCAAAATCTTAAAAATTAACAGGTGCCCAAGCAATTTCATGCTAGAATCATCATCCGGATGCCAAAATAAACTAAATACAGCAAAAGATTTGAGTGCACAACGTTTGGTTTAGATTTGACAGCCATAATCAGCAATTGTGTACATTTGAGCTGAATGTGTCAAAATCTTAAAAATTAACAGGTGCCCAAGCAATTTCATGCTAGAATCATCATCCGGATGCCAAAATAAACTAAATACAGCAAAAGATTTGAGTGCACAACGTTTGGTTTAGGTTTGACAGCCATAATCACCTTTTTATTGCTTTAAATGCGTTTTTAGCGCATGATTGTACATTTGAGCTGAATGTGTCAAAATCTTAAAAATTAACAGGTGCCCAAGCAATTTCATGCTAGAATCATCATCCGGATGCCAAAATAAACAAAATACAGCAAAAGATTTGAGTGCACAACGTTTGGTTTAGATTTGACAGCCATAATCAGCAATTGTGTACATTTGAGCTGAATGTGTCAAAATCTTAAAAATTAACAGGTGCCCAAGCAATTTCATGCTAGAATCATCATCCGGATGCCAAAATAAACTAAATACAGCAAAAGATTTGAGTGCACAACGTTTGGTTTAGATTTGACAGCCATAATCAGCAATTGTGTACATTTGAGCTGAATGTGTCAAAATCTTAAAAATTAACAGGTGCCCAAGCAATTTCATGGTAGAATCATCATCCGGATGCCAAAATAAACTAAATACAGCAAAAGATTTGAGTGCACAACGTTTGGTTTAGGTTTGACAGCCATAATCACCTTTTTATTGCTTTAAATGCGTTTTTAGCGCATGATTGTACATTTGAGCTGAATGTGTCAAAATCTTAAAAATTAACAGGTGCCCAAGCAATTTCATGCAAGAATCATCATCCGGATGCCAAAATAAACTAAATACAGCAAAAGATTTGAGTGCACAACGTTTGGTTTAGATTTGACAGCCATAATCAGCAATTGTGTACATTTGAGCTGAATGTGTCAAAATCTTAAAAATTAACAGGTGCCCAAGCAATTTCATGCTAGAATCATCATCCGGATGCCAAAATAAACTAAATACAGCAAAAGATTTGAGTGCACAACGTTTGGTTTAGGTTTGACAGCCATAATCACCTTTTTATTGCTTTAAATGCGTTTTTAGCGCATGATTGTACATTTGAGGTGAATGTGTCAAAATCTTAAAAATTAACAGGTGCCCAAGCAATTTCATGCTAGAATCATCATCCGGATGCCAAAATAAACTAAATACAGCAAAAGATTTGAGTGCACAACGTTTGGTTTAGGTTTGACAGCCATAATCACCTTTTTATTGCTTTAAATGCGTTTTTAGCGCATGATTGTACATTTGAGCTGAATGTGTCAAAATCTTAAAAATTAACAGGTGCCCAAGCAATTTCATGCTAGAATCATCATCCGGATGCCAAAATAAACTAAATACAGCAAAAGATTTGAGTGCACAACGTTTGGTTTAGATTTGACAGCCATAATCAGCAATTGTGTACATTTGAGCTGAATGTGTCAAAATCTTAAAAATTAACAGGTGCCCAAGCAATTTAATGCTAGAATCATCATCCGGATGCCAAAATAAACAAAATACATACAGCAAAAGATTTGAGTGCACAACGTTTGGTTTAGATTTGACAGCCATAATCAGCAATTGTGTACATTTGAGCTGAATGTGTCAAAATCTTAAAAATTAACAGGTGCCCAAGCAATTTCATGCTAGAATCATCATCCGGATGCCAAAATAAACTAAATACAGCAAAAGATTTGAGTGCACAACGTTTGGTTTAGGTTTGACAGCCATAATCACCTTTTTATTGCTTTAAATGCGTTTTTAGCGCATGATTGTACATTTGAGCTGAATGTGTCAAAATCTTAAAAATTAACAGGTGCCCAAGCAATTTCATGCTAGAATCATCATCCGGAGGCCAAAATAAACTAAATACAGCAAAAGATTTGAGTGCACAACGTTTGGTTTAGATTTGACAGCCATAATCAGCAATTGTGTACATTTGAGCTGAATGTGTCAAAATCTTAAAAATTAACAGGTGCCCAAGCAATTTCATGCTAGAATCATCATCCGGATGCCAAAATAAACTAAATACAGCAAAAGATTTGAGTGCACAACGTTTGGTTTAGATTTGACAGCCATAATCAGCAATTGTGTACATTTGAGCTGAATGTGTCAAAATCTTAAAAATTAACAGGTGCCCAAGCAATTTCATGCTAGAATCATCATCCGGATGCCAAAATAAACTAAATACAGCAAAAGATTTGAGTGCACAACGTTTGGTTTAGGTTTGACAGCCATAATCACCTTTTTATTGCTTTAAATGCGTTTTTAGCGCATGATTGTACATTTGAGCTGAATGTGTCAAAATCTTAAAAATTAACAGGTGGCCAAGCAATTTCATGCTAGAATCATCATCCGGATGCCAAAATAAACTAAATACAGCAAAAGATTTGAGTGCACAACGTTTGGTTTAGATTTGACAGCCATAATCAGCAATTGTGTACATTTGAGCTGAATGTGTCAAAATCTTAAAAATTAACAGGTGCCCAAGCAATTTCATGCTAGAATCATCATCCGGATGCCAAAATAAACTAAATACAGCAAAAGATTTGAGTGCACAACGTTTGGTTTAGGTTTGACAGCCATAATCACCTTTTTATTGCTTTAAATGCGTTTTTAGCGCATGATTGTACATTTGAGCTGAATGTGTCAAAATCTTAAAAATTAACAGGTGCCCAAGCAATTTCATGCTAGAATCATCATCCGGATGCCAAAATAAACTAAATACAGCAAAAGATTTGAGTGCACAACGTTTGGTTTAGATTTGACAGCCATAATCAGCAATTGTGTACATTTGAGCTGAATGTGTCAAAATCTTAAAAATTAACAGGTGCCCAAGCAATTTCATGCTAGAATCATCATCCGGATGCCAAAATAAACTAAATACAGCAAAAGATTTGAGTGCACAACGTTTGGTTTAGGTTTGACAGCCATAATCACCTTTTTATTGCTTTAAATGCGTTTTTAGCGCATGATTGTACATTTGAGCTGAATGTGTCAAAATCTTAAAAATTAACAGGTGCCCAAGCAATTTCATGCTAGAATCATCATCCGGATGCCAAAATAAACTAAATACAGCAAAAGATTTGAGTGCACAACGTTTGGTTTAGATTTGACAGCCATAATCAGCAATTGTGTACATTTGAGCTGAATGTGTCAAAATCTTAAAAATTAACAGGTGCCCAAGCAATTTCATGCTAGAATCATCATCCGGATGCCAAAATAAACTAAATACAGCAAAAGATTTGAGTGCACTACGTTTGGTTTAGGTTTGACAGCCATAATCACCTTTTTATTGCTTTAAATGCGTTTTTAGCGCATGATTGTACATTTGAGCTGAATGTGTCAAAATCTTAAAAATTAACAGGTGCCCAAGCAATTTAATGCTAGAATCATCATCCGGATGCCAAAATAAACTAAATACAGCAAAAGATTTGAGTGCACAACGTTTGGTTTAGATATGACAGCCATAATCAGCAATTGTGTACATTTGAGCTGAATGTGTCAAAATCTTAAAAATTAACAGGTGCCCAAGCAATTTCATGCTAGAATCATCATCCGGATGCCAAAATAAACTAAATACAGCAAAAGATTTGAGTGCACAACGTTTGGTTTAGATTTGACAGCCATAATCAGCAATTGTGTACATTTGAGCTGAATGTGTCAAAATCTTAAAAATTAACAGGTGCCCAAGCAATTTCATGCTAGAATCATCATCCGGATGCCAAAATAAACTAAATACAGCAAAAGATTTGAGTGCACAACGTTTGGTTTAGGTTTGACAGCCATAATCACCTTTTTATTGCTTTAAATGCGTTTTTAGCGCATGATTGTACATTTGAGCTGAATGTGTCAAAATCTTAAAAATTAACAGGTGGCCAAGCAATTTCATGCTAGAATCATCATCCGGATGCCAAAATAAACTAAATACAGCAAAAGATTTGAGTGCACAACGTTTGGTTTAGATTTGACAGCCATAATCAGCAATTGTGTACATTTGAGCTGAATGTGTCAAAATCTTAAAAATTAACAGGTGCCCAAGCAATTTCATGCTAGAATCATCATCCGGATGCCAAAATAAACTAAATACAGCAAAAGATTTGAGTGCACAACGTTTGGTTTAGGTTTGACAGCCATAATCACCTTTTTATTGCTTTAAATGCGTTTTTAGCGCATGATTGTACATTTGAGCTGAATGTGTCAAAATCTTAAAAATTAACAGGTGCCCAAGCAATTTCATGCTAGAATCATCATCCGGATGCCAAAATAAACTAAATACAGCAAAAGATTTGAGTGCACAACGTTTGGTTTAGATTTGACAGCCATAATCAGCAATTGTGTACATTTGAGCTGAATGTGTCAAAATCTTAAAAATTAACAGGTGCCCAAGCAATTTCATGCTAGAATCATCATCCGGATGCCAAAATAAACTAAATACAGCAAAAGATTTGAGTGCACAACGTTTGGTTTAGGTTTGACAGCCATAATCACCTTTTTATTGCTTTAAATGCGTTTTTAGCGCATGATTGTACATTTGAGCTGAATGTGTCAAAATCTTAAAAATTAACAGGTGCCCAAGCAATTTAATGCTAGAATCATCATCCGGATGCCAAAATAAACAAAATACAGCAAAAGATTTGAGTGCACAACGTTTGGTTTAGATTTGACAGCCATAATCAGCAATTGTGTACATTTGAGCTGAATGTGTCAAAATCTTAAAAATTAACAGGTGCCCAAGCAATTTCATGCTAGAATCATCATCCGGATGCCAAAATAAACTAAATACAGCAAAAGATTTGAGTGCACTACGTTTGGTTTAGGTTTGACAGCCATAATCACCTTTTTATTGCTTTAAATGCGTTTTTAGCGCATGATTGTACATTTGAGCTGAATGTGTCAAAATCTTAAAAATTAACAGGTGCCCAAGCAATTTAATGCTAGAATCATCATCCGGATGCCAAAATAAACTAAATACAGCAAAAGATTTGAGTGCACAACGTTTGGTTTAGATATGACAGCCATAATCAGCAATTGTGTACATTTGAGCTGAATGTGTCAAAATCTTAAAAATTAACAGGTGCCCAAGCAATTTCATGCTAGAATCATCATCCGGATGCCAAAATAAACTAAATACAGCAAAAGATTTGAGTGCACAACGTTTGGTTTAGGTTTGACAGCCATAATCACCTTTTTATTGCTTTAAATGCGTTTTTAGCGCATGATTGTACATTTGAGCTGAATGTGTCAAAATCTTAAAAATTAACAGGTGCCCAAGCAATTTCATGCTAGAATCATCATCCGGATGCCAAAATAAGCTAAATACAGCAAAAGATTTGAGTGCACAACGTTTGGTTTAGATTTGACAGCCATAATCAGCAATTGTGTACATTTGAGCTGAATGTGTCAAAATCTTAAAAATTAACAGGTGCCCAAGCAATTTCATGCTAGAATCATCATCCGGATGCCAAAATAAACTAAATACAGCAAAAGATTTGAGTGCACAACGTTTGGTTTAGGTTTGACAGCCATAATCACCTTTTTATTGCTTTAAATGCGTTTTTAGCGCATGATTGTACATTTGAGCTGAATGTGTCAAAATCTTAAAAATTAACAGGTGCCCAAGCAATTTAATGCTAGAATCATCATCCGGATGCCAAAATAAACAAAATACAGCAAAAGATTTGAGTGCACAACGTTTGGTTTAGATTTGACAGCCATAATCAGCAATTGTGTACATTTGAGCTGAATGTGTCAAAATCTTAAAAATTAACAGGTGCCCAAGCAATTTCATGCTAGAATCATCATCCGGATGCCAAAATAAACTAAATACAGCAAAAGATTTGAGTGCACTACGTTTGGTTTAGGTTTGACAGCCATAATCACCTTTTTATTGCTTTAAATGCGTTTTTAGCGCATGATTGTACATTTGAGCTGAATGTGTCAAAATCTTAAAAATTAACAGGTGCCCAAGCAATTTAATGCTAGAATCATCATCCGGATGCCAAAATAAACTAAATACAGCAAAAGATTTGAGTGCACAACGTTTGGTTTAGATATGACAGCCATAATCAGCAATTGTGTACATTTGAGCTGAATGTGTCAAAATCTTAAAAATTAACAGGTGCCCAAGCAATTTCATGCTAGAATCATCATCCGGATGCCAAAATAAACTAAATACAGCAAAAGATTTGAGTGCACAACGTTTGGTTTAGGTTTGACAGCCATAATCACCTTTTTATTGCTTTAAATGCGTTTTTAGCGCATGATTGTACATTTGAGCTGAATGTGTCAAAATCTTAAAAATTAACAGGTGCCCAAGCAATTTCATGCTAGAATCATCATCCGGATGCCAAAATAAACTAAATACAGCAAAAGATTTGAGTGCACAACGTTTGGTTTAGATTTGACAGCCATAATCAGCAATTGTGTACATTTGAGCTGAATGTGTCAAAATCTTAAAAATTAACAGGTGCCCAAGCAATTTCATGCTAGAATCATCATACGGATGCCAAAATAAACTAAATACAGCAAAAGATTTGAGTGCACAACGTTTGGTTTAGATTTGACAGCCATAATCAGCAATTGTGTACATTTGAGCTGAATGTGTCAAAATCTTAAAAATTAACAGGTGCCCAAGCAATTTCATGCTAGAATCATCATCCGGATGCCAAAATAAACTAAATACAGCAAAAGATTTGAGTGCACAACGTTTGGTTTAGGTTTGACAGCCATAATCACCTTTTTATTGCTTTAAATGCGTTTTTAGCGCATGATTGTACATTTGAGCTGAATGTGTCAAAATCTTAAAAATTAACAGGTGCCCAAGCAATTTCATGCTAGAATCATCATCCGGATGCCAAAATAAACTAAATACAGCAAAAGATTTGAGTGCACAACGTTTGGTTTAGATTTGACAGCCATAATCAGCAATTGTGTACATTTGAGCTGAATGTGTCAAAATCTTAAAAATTAACAGGTGCCCAAGCAATTTCATGCTAGAATCATCATCCGGATGCCAAAATAAACTAAATACAGCAAAAGATTTGAGTGCACAACGTTTGGTTTAGGTTTGACAGCCATAATCACCTTTTTATTGCTTTAAATGCGTTTTTAGCGCATGATTGTACATTTGAGCTGAATGTGTCAAAATCTTAAAAATTAACAGGTGCCCAAGCAATTTCATGCTAGAATCATCATCCGGATGCCAAAATAAACAAAATACAGCAAAAGATTTGAGTGCACAACGTTTGGTTTAGATTTGACAGCCATAATCAGCAATTGTGTACATTTGAGCTGAATGTGTCAAAATCTTAAAAATTAACAGGTGCCCAAGCAATTTCATGCTAGAATCATCATCCGGATGCCAAAATAAACTAAATACAGCAAAAGATTTGAGTGCACAACGTTTGGTTTAGATTTGACAGCCATAATCAGCAATTGTGTACATTTGAGCTGAATGTGTCAAAATCTTAAAAATTAACAGGTGCCCAAGCAATTTCATGGTAGAATCATCATCCGGATGCCAAAATAAACTAAATACAGCAAAAGATTTGAGTGCACAACGTTTGGTTTAGGTTTGACAGCCATAATCACCTTTTTATTGCTTTAAATGCGTTTTTAGCGCATGATTGTACATTTGAGCTGAATGTGTCAAAATCTTAAAAATTAACAGGTGCCCAAGCAATTTCATGCAAGAATCATCATCCGGATGCCAAAATAAACTAAATACAGCAAAAGATTTGAGTGCACAACGTTTGGTTTAGATTTGACAGCCATAATCAGCAATTGTGTACATTTGAGCTGAATGTGTCAAAATCTTAAAAATTAACAGGTGCCCAAGCAATTTCATGCTAGAATCATCATCCGGATGCCAAAATAAACTAAATACAGCAAAAGATTTGAGTGCACAACGTTTGGTTTAGGTTTGACAGCCATAATCACCTTTTTATTGCTTTAAATGCGTTTTTAGCGCATGATTGTACATTTGAGGTGAATGTGTCAAAATCTTAAAAATTAACAGGTGCCCAAGCAATTTCATGCTAGAATCATCATCCGGATGCCAAAATAAACTAAATACAGCAAAAGATTTGAGTGCACAACGTTTGGTTTAGGTTTGACAGCCATAATCACCTTTTTATTGCTTTAAATGCGTTTTTAGCGCATGATTGTACATTTGAGCTGAATGTGTCAAAATCTTAAAAATTAACAGGTGCCCAAGCAATTTCATGCTAGAATCATCATCCGGATGCCAAAATAAACTAAATACAGCAAAAGATTTGAGTGCACAACGTTTGGTTTAGATTTGACAGCCATAATCAGCAATTGTGTACATTTGAGCTGAATGTGTCAAAATCTTAAAAATTAACAGGTGCCCAAGCAATTTAATGCTAGAATCATCATCCGGATGCCAAAATAAACAAAATACATACAGCAAAAGATTTGAGTGCACAACGTTTGGTTTAGATTTGACAGCCATAATCAGCAATTGTGTACATTTGAGCTGAATGTGTCAAAATCTTAAAAATTAACAGGTGCCCAAGCAATTTCATGCTAGAATCATCATCCGGATGCCAAAATAAACTAAATACAGCAAAAGATTTGAGTGCACAACGTTTGGTTTAGGTTTGACAGCCATAATCACCTTTTTATTGCTTTAAATGCGTTTTTAGCGCATGATTGTACATTTGAGCTGAATGTGTCAAAATCTTAAAAATTAACAGGTGCCCAAGCAATTTCATGCTAGAATCATCATCCGGAGGCCAAAATAAACTAAATACAGCAAAAGATTTGAGTGCACAACGTTTGGTTTAGATTTGACAGCCATAATCAGCAATTGTGTACATTTGAGCTGAATGTGTCAAAATCTTAAAAATTAACAGGTGCCCAAGCAATTTCATGCTAGAATCATCATCCGGATGCCAAAATAAACTAAATACAGCAAAAGATTTGAGTGCACAACGTTTGGTTTAGATTTGACAGCCATAATCAGCAATTGTGTACATTTGAGCTGAATGTGTCAAAATCTTAAAAATTAACAGGTGCCCAAGCAATTTCATGCTAGAATAATCATCCGGATGCCAAAATAAACTAAATACAGCAAAAGATTTGAGTGCACAACGTTTGGTTTAGGTTTGACAGCCATAATCACCTTTTTATTGCTTTAAATGCGTTTTTAGCGCATGATTGTACATTTGAGCTGAATGTGTCAAAATCTTAAAAATTAACAGGTGGCCAAGCAATTTCATGCTAGAATCATCATCCGGATGCCAAAATAAACTAAATACAGCAAAAGATTTGAGTGCACAACGTTTGGTTTAGATTTGACAGCCATAATCAGCAATTGTGTACATTTGAGCTGAATGTGTCAAAATCTTAAAAATTAACAGGTGCCCAAGCAATTTCATGCTAGAATCATCATCCGGATGCCAAAATAAACTAAATACAGCAAAAGATTTGAGTGCACAACGTTTGGTTTAGGTTTGACAGCCATAATCACCTTTTTATTGCTTTAAATGCGTTTTTAGCGCATGATTGTACATTTGAGCTGAATGTGTCAAAATCTTAAAAATTAACAGGTGCCCAAGCAATTTCATGCTAGAATCATCATCCGGATGCCAAAATAAACTAAATACAGCAAAAGATTTGAGTGCACAACGTTTGGTTTAGATTTGACAGCCATAATCAGCAATTGTGTACATTTGAGCTGAATGTGTCAAAATCTTAAAAATTAACAGGTGCCCAAGCAATTTCATGCTAGAATCATCATCCGGATGCCAAAATAAACTAAATACAGCAAAAGATTTGAGTGCACAACGTTTGGTTTAGGTTTGACAGCCATAATCACCTTTTTATTGCTTTAAATGCGTTTTTAGCGCATGATTGTACATTTGAGCTGAATGTGTCAAAATCTTAAAAATTAACAGGTGGCCAAGCAATTTCATGCTAGAATCATCATCCGGATGCCAAAATAAACTAAATACAGCAAAAGATTTGAGTGCACAACGTTTGGTTTAGATTTGACAGCCATAATCAGCAATTGTGTACATTTGAGCTGAATGTGTCAAAATCTTAAAAATTAACAGGTGCCCAAGCAATTTCATGCTAGAATCATCATCCGGATGCCAAAATAAACTAAATACAGCAAAAGATTTGAGTGCACAACGTTTGGTTTAGGTTTGACAG
The DNA here is from genome assembly GCF_051991245.1 of Festucalex cinctus. Classification (NCBI taxonomy): domain Eukaryota; kingdom Metazoa; phylum Chordata; class Actinopteri; order Syngnathiformes; family Syngnathidae; genus Festucalex; species Festucalex cinctus. The sequence continues at coordinate 173,379 of NW_027520295.1, read as the reverse complement.
CCATAATCACCTTTTTATTGCTTTAAATGCGTTTTTAGCGCATGATTGTACATTTGAGCTGAATGTGTCAAAATCTTAAAAATTAACAGGTGCCCAAGCAATTTCATGCTAGAATCATCATCCGGATGCCAAAATAAACTAAATACAGCAAAAGATTTGAGTGCACAACGTTTGGTTTAGATTTGACAGCCATAATCAGCAATTGTGTACATTTGAGCTGAATGTGTCAAAATCTTAAAAATTAACAGGTGCCCAAGCAATTTCATGCTAGAATCATCATCCGGATGCCAAAATAAACTAAATACAGCAAAAGATTTGAGTGCACAACGTTTGGTTTAGGTTTGACAGCCATAATCACCTTTTTATTGCTTTAAATGCGTTTTTAGCGCATGATTGTACATTTGAGCTGAATGTGTCAAAATCTTAAAAATTAACAGGTGCCCAAGCAATTTAATGCTAGAATCATCATCCGGATGCCAAAATAAACAAAATACAGCAAAAGATTTGAGTGCACAACGTTTGGTTTAGATTTGACAGCCATAATCAGCAATTGTGTACATTTGAGCTGAATGTGTCAAAATCTTAAAAATTAACAGGTGCCCAAGCAATTTCATGCTAGAATCATCATCCGGATGCCAAAATAAACTAAATACAGCAAAAGATTTGAGTGCACTACGTTTGGTTTAGGTTTGACAGCCATAATCACCTTTTTATTGCTTTAAATGCGTTTTTAGCGCATGATTGTACATTTGAGCTGAATGTGTCAAAATCTTAAAAATTAACAGGTGCCCAAGCAATTTAATGCTAGAATCATCATCCGGATGCCAAAATAAACTAAATACAGCAAAAGATTTGAGTGCACAACGTTTGGTTTAGATATGACAGCCATAATCAGCAATTGTGTACATTTGAGCTGAATGTGTCAAAATCTTAAAAATTAACAGGTGCCCAAGCAATTTCATGCTAGAATCATCATCCGGATGCCAAAATAAACTAAATACAGCAAAAGATTTGAGTGCACAACGTTTGGTTTAGGTTTGACAGCCATAATCACCTTTTTATTGCTTTAAATGCGTTTTTAGCGCATGATTGTACATTTGAGCTGAATGTGTCAAAATCTTAAAAATTAACAGGTGCCCAAGCAATTTCATGCTAGAATCATCATCCGGATGCCAAAATAAACTAAATACAGCAAAAGATTTGAGTGCACAACGTTTGGTTTAGATTTGACAGCCATAATCAGCAATTGTGTACATTTGAGCTGAATGTGTCAAAATCTTAAAAATTAACAGGTGCCCAAGCAATTTCATGCTAGAATCATCATCCGGATGCCAAAATAAACTAAATACAGCAAAAGATTTGAGTGCACAACGTTTGGTTTAGGTTTGACAGCCATAATCACCTTTTTATTGCTTTAAATGCGTTTTTAGCGCATGATTGTACATTTGAGCTGAATGTGTCAAAATCTTAAAAATTAACAGGTGCCCAAGCAATTTAATGCTAGAATCATCATCCGGATGCCAAAATAAACAAAATACAGCAAAAGATTTGAGTGCACAACGTTTGGTTTAGATTTGACAGCCATAATCAGCAATTGTGTACATTTGAGCTGAATGTGTCAAAATCTTAAAAATTAACAGGTGCCCAAGCAATTTCATGCTAGAATCATCATCCGGATGCCAAAATAAACTAAATACAGCAAAAGATTTGAGTGCACTACGTTTGGTTTAGGTTTGACAGCCATAATCACCTTTTTATTGCTTTAAATGCGTTTTTAGCGCATGATTGTACATTTGAGCTGAATGTGTCAAAATCTTAAAAATTAACAGGTGCCCAAGCAATTTAATGCTAGAATCATCATCCGGATGCCAAAATAAACTAAATACAGCAAAAGATTTGAGTGCACAACGTTTGGTTTAGATATGACAGCCATAATCAGCAATTGTGTACATTTGAGCTGAATGTGTCAAAATCTTAAAAATTAACAGGTGCCCAAGCAATTTCATGCTAGAATCATCATCCGGATGCCAAAATAAACTAAATACAGCAAAAGATTTGAGTGCACAACGTTTGGTTTAGGTTTGACAGCCATAATCACCTTTTTATTGCTTTAAATGCGTTTTTAGCGCATGATTGTACATTTGAGCTGAATGTGTCAAAATCTTAAAAATTAACAGGTGCCCAAGCAATTTCATGCTAGAATCATCATCCGGATGCCAAAATAAACTAAATACAGCAAAAGATTTGAGTGCACAACGTTTGGTTTAGATTTGACAGCCATAATCAGCAATTGTGTACATTTGAGCTGAATGTGTCAAAATCTTAAAAATTAACAGGTGCCCAAGCAATTTCATGCTAGAATCATCATACGGATGCCAAAATAAACTAAATACAGCAAAAGATTTGAGTGCACAACGTTTGGTTTAGATTTGACAGCCATAATCAGCAATTGTGTACATTTGAGCTGAATGTGTCAAAATCTTAAAAATTAACAGGTGCCCAAGCAATTTCATGCTAGAATCATCATCCGGATGCCAAAATAAACTAAATACAGCAAAAGATTTGAGTGCACAACGTTTGGTTTAGGTTTGACAGCCATAATCACCTTTTTATTGCTTTAAATGCGTTTTTAGCGCATGATTGTACATTTGAGCTGAATGTGTCAAAATCTTAAAAATTAACAGGTGCCCAAGCAATTTCATGCTAGAATCATCATCCGGATGCCAAAATAAACTAAATACAGCAAAAGATTTGAGTGCACAACGTTTGGTTTAGATTTGACAGCCATAATCAGCAATTGTGTACATTTGAGCTGAATGTGTCAAAATCTTAAAAATTAACAGGTGCCCAAGCAATTTCATGCTAGAATCATCATCCGGATGCCAAAATAAACTAAATACAGCAAAAGATTTGAGTGCACAACGTTTGGTTTAGGTTTGACAGCCATAATCACCTTTTTATTGCTTTAAATGCGTTTTTAGCGCATGATTGTACATTTGAGCTGAATGTGTCAAAATCTTAAAAATTAACAGGTGCCCAAGCAATTTCATGCTAGAATCATCATCCGGATGCCAAAATAAACAAAATACAGCAAAAGATTTGAGTGCACAACGTTTGGTTTAGATTTGACAGCCATAATCAGCAATTGTGTACATTTGAGCTGAATGTGTCAAAATCTTAAAAATTAACAGGTGCCCAAGCAATTTCATGCTAGAATCATCATCCGGATGCCAAAATAAACTAAATACAGCAAAAGATTTGAGTGCACAACGTTTGGTTTAGATTTGACAGCCATAATCAGCAATTGTGTACATTTGAGCTGAATGTGTCAAAATCTTAAAAATTAACAGGTGCCCAAGCAATTTCATGCTAGAATCATCATCCGGATGCCAAAATAAACTAAATACAGCAAAAGATTTGAGTGCACAACGTTTGGTTTAGGTTTGACAGCCATAATCACCTTTTTATTGCTTTAAATGCGTTTTTAGCGCATGATTGTACATTTGAGCTGAATGTGTCAAAATCTTAAAAATTAACAGGTGCCCAAGCAATTTCATGCTAGAATCATCATCCGGATGCCAAAATAAACTAAATACAGCAAAAGATTTGAGTGCACAACGTTTGGTTTAGATTTGACAGCCATAATCAGCAATTGTGTACATTTGAGCTGAATGTGTCAAAATCTTAAAAATTAACAGGTGCCCAAGCAATTTCATGCTAGAATCATCATCCGGATGCCAAAATAAACTAAATACAGCAAAAGATTTGAGTGCACAACGTTTGGTTTAGGTTTGACAGCCATAATCACCTTTTTATTGCTTTAAATGCGTTTTTAGCGCATGATTGTACATTTGAGGTGAATGTGTCAAAATCTTAAAAATTAACAGGTGCCCAAGCAATTTCATGCTAGAATCATCATCCGGATGCCAAAATAAACTAAATACAGCAAAAGATTTGAGTGCACAACGTTTGGTTTAGGTTTGACAGCCATAATCACCTTTTTATTGCTTTAAATGCGTTTTTAGCGCATGATTGTACATTTGAGCTGAATGTGTCAAAATCTTAAAAATTAACAGGTGCCCAAGCAATTTCATGCTAGAATCATCATCCGGATGCCAAAATAAACTAAATACAGCAAAAGATTTGAGTGCACAACGTTTGGTTTAGATTTGACAGCCATAATCAGCAATTGTGTACATTTGAGCTGAATGTGTCAAAATCTTAAAAATTAACAGGTGCCCAAGCAATTTAATGCTAGAATCATCATCCGGATGCCAAAATAAACAAAATACATACAGCAAAAGATTTGAGTGCACAACGTTTGGTTTAGATTTGACAGCCATAATCAGCAATTGTGTACATTTGAGCTGAATGTGTCAAAATCTTAAAAATTAACAGGTGCCCAAGCAATTTCATGCTAGAATCATCATCCGGATGCCAAAATAAACTAAATACAGCAAAAGATTTGAGTGCACAACGTTTGGTTTAGGTTTGACAGCCATAATCACCTTTTTATTGCTTTAAATGCGTTTTTAGCGCATGATTGTACATTTGAGCTGAATGTGTCAAAATCTTAAAAATTAACAGGTGCCCAAGCAATTTCATGCTAGAATCATCATCCGGAGGCCAAAATAAACTAAATACAGCAAAAGATTTGAGTGCACAACGTTTGGTTTAGATTTGACAGCCATAATCAGCAATTGTGTACATTTGAGCTGAATGTGTCAAAATCTTAAAAATTAACAGGTGCCCAAGCAATTTCATGCTAGAATCATCATCCGGATGCCAAAATAAACTAAATACAGCAAAAGATTTGAGTGCACAACGTTTGGTTTAGATTTGACAGCCATAATCAGCAATTGTGTACATTTGAGCTGAATGTGTCAAAATCTTAAAAATTAACAGGTGCCCAAGCAATTTCATGCTAGAATAATCATCCGGATGCCAAAATAAACTAAATACAGCAAAAGATTTGAGTGCACAACGTTTGGTTTAGGTTTGACAGCCATAATCACCTTTTTATTGCTTTAAATGCGTTTTTAGCGCATGATTGTACATTTGAGCTGAATGTGTCAAAATCTTAAAAATTAACAGGTGGCCAAGCAATTTCATGCTAGAATCATCATCCGGATGCCAAAATAAACTAAATACAGCAAAAGATTTGAGTGCACAACGTTTGGTTTAGATTTGACAGCCATAATCAGCAATTGTGTACATTTGAGCTGAATGTGTCAAAATCTTAAAAATTAACAGGTGCCCAAGCAATTTCATGCTAGAATCATCATCCGGATGCCAAAATAAACTAAATACAGCAAAAGATTTGAGTGCACAACGTTTGGTTTAGGTTTGACAGCCATAATCACCTTTTTATTGCTTTAAATGCGTTTTTAGCGCATGATTGTACATTTGAGCTGAATGTGTCAAAATCTTAAAAATTAACAGGTGCCCAAGCAATTTCATGCTAGAATCATCATCCGGATGCCAAAATAAACTAAATACAGCAAAAGATTTGAGTGCACAACGTTTGGTTTAGATTTGACAGCCATAATCAGCAATTGTGTACATTTGAGCTGAATGTGTCAAAATCTTAAAAATTAACAGGTGCCCAAGCAATTTCATGCTAGAATCATCATCCGGATGCCAAAATAAACTAAATACAGCAAAAGATTTGAGTGCACAACGTTTGGTTTAGGTTTGACAGCCATAATCACCTTTTTATTGCTTTAAATGCGTTTTTAGCGCATGATTGTACATTTGAGCTGAATGTGTCAAAATCTTAAAAATTAACAGGTGCCCAAGCAATTTAATGCTAGAATCATCATCCGGATGCCAAAATAAACAAAATACAGCAAAAGATTTGAGTGCACAACGTTTGGTTTAGATTTGACAGCCATAATCAGCAATTGTGTACATTTGAGCTGAATGTGTCAAAATCTTAAAAATTAACAGGTGCCCAAGCAATTTCATGCTAGAATCATCATCCGGATGCCAAAATAAACTAAATACAGCAAAAGATTTGAGTGCACTACGTTTGGTTTAGGTTTGACAGCCATAATCACCTTTTTATTGCTTTAAATGCGTTTTTAGCGCATGATTGTACATTTGAGCTGAATGTGTCAAAATCTTAAAAATTAACAGGTGCCCAAGCAATTTAATGCTAGAATCATCATCCGGATGCCAAAATAAACTAAATACAGCAAAAGATTTGAGTGCACAACGTTTGGTTTAGATATGACAGCCATAATCAGCAATTGTGTACATTTGAGCTGAATGTGTCAAAATCTTAAAAATTAACAGGTGCCCAAGCAATTTCATGCTAGAATCATCATCCGGATGCCAAAATAAACTAAATACAGCAAAAGATTTGAGTGCACAACGTTTGGTTTAGGTTTGACAGCCATAATCACCTTTTTATTGCTTTAAATGCGTTTTTAGCGCATGATTGTACATTTGAGCTGAATGTGTCAAAATCTTAAAAATTAACAGGTGCCCAAGCAATTTCATGCTAGAATCATCATCCGGATGCCAAAATAAACTAAATACAGCAAAAGATTTGAGTGCACAACGTTTGGTTTAGATTTGACAGCCATAATCAGCAATTGTGTACATTTGAGCTGAATGTGTCAAAATCTTAAAAATTAACAGGTGCCCAAGCAATTTCATGCTAGAATCATCATCCGGATGCCAAAATAAACTAAATACAGCAAAAGATTTGAGTGCACAACGTTTGGTTTAGGTTTGACAGCCATAATCACCTTTTTATTGCTTTAAATGCGTTTTTAGCGCATGATTGTACATTTGAGCTGAATGTGTCAAAATCTTAAAAATTAACAGGTGCCCAAGCAATTTAATGCTAGAATCATCATCCGGATGCCAAAATAAACAAAATACAGCAAAAGATTTGAGTGCACAACGTTTGGTTTAGATTTGACAGCCATAATCAGCAATTGTGTACATTTGAGCTGAATGTGTCAAAATCTTAAAAATTAACAGGTGCCCAAGCAATTTCATGCTAGAATCATCATCCGGATGCCAAAATAAACTAAATACAGCAAAAGATTTGAGTGCACTACGTTTGGTTTAGGTTTGACAGCCATAATCACCTTTTTATTGCTTTAAATGCGTTTTTAGCGCATGATTGTACATTTGAGCTGAATGTGTCAAAATCTTAAAAATTAACAGGTGCCCAAGCAATTTAATGCTAGAATCATCATCCGGATGCCAAAATAAACTAAATACAGCAAAAGATTTGAGTGCACAACGTTTGGTTTAGATATGACAGCCATAATCAGCAATTGTGTACATTTGAGCTGAATGTGTCAAAATCTTAAAAATTAACAGGTGCCCAAGCAATTTCATGCTAGAATCATCATCCGGATGCCAAAATAAACTAAATACAGCAAAAGATTTGAGTGCACAACGTTTGGTTTAGGTTTGACAGCCATAATCACCTTTTTATTGCTTTAAATGCGTTTTTAGCGCATGATTGTACATTTGAGCTGAATGTGTCAAAATCTTAAAAATTAACAGGTGCCCAAGCAATTTCATGCTAGAATCATCATCCGGATGCCAAAATAAACTAAATACAGCAAAAGATTTGAGTGCACAACGTTTGGTTTAGATTTGACAGCCATAATCAGCAATTGTGTACATTTGAGCTGAATGTGTCAAAATCTTAAAAATTAACAGGTGCCCAAGCAATTTCATGCTAGAATCATCATCCGGATGCCAAAATAAACTAAATACAGCAAAAGATTTGAGTGCACAACGTTTGGTTTAGGTTTGACAGCCATAATCACCTTTTTATTGCTTTAAATGCGTTTTTAGCGCATGATTGTACATTTGAGCTGAATGTGTCAAAATCTTAAAAATTAACAGGTGCCCAAGCAATTTCATGCAAGAATCATCATCCGGATGCCAAAATAAACTAAATACAGCAAAAGATTTGAGTGCACAACGTTTGGTTTAGATTTGACAGCCATAATCAGCAATTGTGTACATTTGAGCTGAATGTGTCAAAATCTTAAAAATTAACAGGTGCCCAAGCAATTTCATGCTAGAATCATCATCCGGATGCCAAAATAAACTAAATACAGCAAAAGATTTGAGTGCACAACGTTTGGTTTAGGTTTGACAGCCATAATCACCTTTTTATTGCTTTAAATGCGTTTTTAGCGCATGATTGTACATTTGAGGTGAATGTGTCAAAATCTTAAAAATTAACAGGTGCCCAAGCAATTTCATGCTAGAATCATCATCCGGATGCCAAAATAAACTAAATACAGCAAAAGATTTGAGTGCACAACGTTTGGTTTAGGTTTGACAGCCATAATCACCTTTTTATTGCTTTAAATGCGTTTTTAGCGCATGATTGTACATTTGAGCTGAATGTGTCAAAATCTTAAAAATTAACAGGTGCCCAAGCAATTTCATGCTAGAATCATCATCCGGATGCCAAAATAAACTAAATACAGCAAAAGATTTGAGTGCACAACGTTTGGTTTAGATTTGACAGCCATAATCAGCAATTGTGTACATTTGAGCTGAATGTGTCAAAATCTTAAAAATTAACAGGTGCCCAAGCAATTTCATGCTAGAATCATCATACGGATGCCAAAATAAACTAAATACAGCAAAAGATTTGAGTGCACAACGTTTGGTTTAGATTTGACAGCCATAATCAGCAATTGTGTACATTTGAGCTGAATGTGTCAAAATCTTAAAAATTAACAGGTGCCCAAGCAATTTCATGCTAGAATCATCATCCGGATGCCAAAATAAACTAAATACAGCAAAAGATTTGAGTGCACAACGTTTGGTTTAGGTTTGACAGCCATAATCACCTTTTTATTGCTTTAAATGCGTTTTTAGCGCATGATTGTACATTTGAGCTGAATGTGTCAAAATCTTAAAAATTAACAGGTGCCCAAGCAATTTCATGCTAGAATCATCATCCGGATGCCAAAATAAACTAAATACAGCAAAAGATTTGAGTGCACAACGTTTGGTTTAGATTTGACAGCCATAATCAGCAATTGTGTACATTTGAGCTGAATGTGTCAAAATCTTAAAAATTAACAGGTGCCCAAGCAATTTCATGCTAGAATCATCATCCGGATGCCAAAATAAACTAAATACAGCAAAAGATTTGAGTGCACAACGTTTGGTTTAGGTTTGACAGCCATAATCACCTTTTTATTGCTTTAAATGCGTTTTTAGCGCATGATTGTACATTTGAGCTGAATGTGTCAAAATCTTAAAAATTAACAGGTGCCCAAGCAATTTCATGCTAGAATCATCATCCGGATGCCAAAATAAACAAAATACAGCAAAAGATTTGAGTGCACAACGTTTGGTTTAGATTTGACAGCCATAATCAGCAATTGTGTACATTTGAGCTGAATGTGTCAAAATCTTAAAAATTAACAGGTGCCCAAGCAATTTCATGCTAGAATCATCATCCGGATGCCAAAATAAACTAAATACAGCAAAAGATTTGAGTGCACAACGTTTGGTTTAGATTTGACAGCCATAATCAGCAATTGTGTACATTTGAGCTGAATGTGTCAAAATCTTAAAAATTAACAGGTGCCCAAGCAATTTCATGGTAGAATCATCATCCGGATGCCAAAATAAACTAAATACAGCAAAAGATTTGAGTGCACAACGTTTGGTTTAGGTTTGACAGCCATAATCACCTTTTTATTGCTTTAAATGCGTTTTTAGCGCATGATTGTACATTTGAGCTGAATGTGTCAAAATCTTAAAAATTAACAGGTGCCCAAGCAATTTCATGCAAGAATCATCATCCGGATGCCAAAATAAACTAAATACAGCAAAAGATTTGAGTGCACAACGTTTGGTTTAGATTTGACAGCCATAATCAGCAATTGTGTACATTTGAGCTGAATGTGTCAAAATCTTAAAAATTAACAGGTGCCCAAGCAATTTCATGCTAGAATCATCATCCGGATGCCAAAATAAACTAAATACAGCAAAAGATTTGAGTGCACAACGTTTGGTTTAGGTTTGACAGCCATAATCACCTTTTTATTGCTTTAAATGCGTTTTTAGCGCATGATTGTACATTTGAGGTGAATGTGTCAAAATCTTAAAAATTAACAGGTGCCCAAGCAATTTCATGCTAGAATCATCATCCGGATGCCAAAATAAACTAAATACAGCAAAAGATTTGAGTGCACAACGTTTGGTTTAGGTTTGACAGCCATAATCACCTTTTTATTGCTTTAAATGCGTTTTTAGCGCATGATTGTACATTTGAGCTGAATGTGTCAAAATCTTAAAAATTAACAGGTGCCCAAGCAATTTCATGCTAGAATCATCATCCGGATGCCAAAATAAACTAAATACAGCAAAAGATTTGAGTGCACAACGTTTGGTTTAGATTTGACAGCCATAATCAGCAATTGTGTACATTTGAGCTGAATGTGTCAAAATCTTAAAAATTAACAGGTGCCCAAGCAATTTAATGCTAGAATCATCATCCGGATGCCAAAATAAACAAAATACATACAGCAAAAGATTTGAGTGCACAACGTTTGGTTTAGATTTGACAGCCATAATCAGCAATTGTGTACATTTGAGCTGAATGTGTCAAAATCTTAAAAATTAACAGGTGCCCAAGCAATTTCATGCTAGAATCATCATCCGGATGCCAAAATAAACTAAATACAGCAAAAGATTTGAGTGCACAACGTTTGGTTTAGGTTTGACAGCCATAATCACCTTTTTATTGCTTTAAATGCGTTTTTAGCGCATGATTGTACATTTGAGCTGAATGTGTCAAAATCTTAAAAATTAACAGGTGCCCAAGCAATTTAATGCTAGAATCATCATCCGGATGCCAAAATAAACAAAATACATACAGCAAAAGATTTGAGTGCACAACGTTTGGTTTAGATTTGACAGCCATAATCAGCAATTGTGTACATTTGAGCTGAATGTGTCAAAATCTTAAAAATTAACAGGTGCCCAAGCAATTTCATGCTAGAATCATCATCCGGAGGCCAAAATAAACTAAATACAGCAAAAGATTTGAGTGCACAACGTTTGGTTTAGATTTGACAGCCATAATCAGCAATTGTGTACATTTGAGCTGAATGTGTCAAAATCTTAAAAATTAACAGGTGCCCAAGCAATTTCATGCTAGAATCATCATCCGGATGCCAAAATAAACTAAATACAGCAAAAGATTTGAGTGCACAACGTTTGGTTTAGATTTGACAGCCATAATCAGCAATTGTGTACATTTGAGCTGAATGTGTCAAAATCTTAAAAATTAACAGGTGCCCAAGCAATTTCATGCTAGAATCATCATCCGGATGCCAAAATAAACTAAATACAGCAAAAGATTTGAGTGCACAACGTTTGGTTTAGGTTTGACAGCCATAATCACCTTTTTATTGCTTTAAATGCGTTTTTAGCGCATGATTGTACATTTGAGCTGAATGTGTCAAAATCTTAAAAATTAACAGGTGCCCAAGCAATTTCATGCTAGAATCATCATCCGGATGCCAAAATAAACTAAATACAGCAAAAGATTTGAGTGCACAACGTTTGGTTTAGATTTGACAGCCATAATCAGCAATTGTGTACATTTGAGCTGAATGTGTCAAAATCTTAAAAATTAACAGGTGCCCAAGCAATTTCATGCTAGAATCATCATCCGGATGCCAAAATAAACTAAATACAGCAAAAGATTTGAGTGCACAACGTTTGGTTTAGGTTTGACAGCCATAATCACCTTTTTATTGCTTTAAATGCGTTTTTAGCGCATGATTGTACATTTGAGCTGAATGTGTCAAAATCTTAAAAATTAACAGGTGCCCAAGCAATTTAATGCTAGAATCATCATCCGGATGCCAAAATAAACAAAATACAGCAAAAGATTTGAGTGCACAACGTTTGGTTTAGATTTGACAGCCATAATCAGCAATTGTGTACATTTGAGCTGAATGTGTCAAAATCTTAAAAATTAACAGGTGCCCAAGCAATTTCATGCTAGAATCATCATCCGGATGCCAAAATAAACTAAATACAGCAAAAGATTTGAGTGCACAACGTTTGGTTTAGGTTTGACAGCCATAATCACCTTTTTATTGCTTTAAATGCGTTTTTAGCGCATGATTGTACATTTGAGCTGAATGTGTCAAAATCTTAAAAATTAACAGGTGCCCAAGCAATTTCATGCTAGAATCATCATCCGGATGCCAAAATAAACTAAATACAGCAAAAGATTTGAGTGCACAACGTTTGGTTTAGGTTTGACAGCCATAATCACCTTTTTATTGCTTTAAATGCGTTTTTAGCGCATGATTGTACATTTGAGGTGAATGTGTCAAAATCTTAAAAATTAACAGGTGCCCAAGCAATTTCATGCTAGAATCATCATCCGGATGCCAAAATAAACTAAATACAGCAAAAGATTTGAGTGCACAACGTTTGGTTTAGGTTTGACAGCCATAATCACCTTTTTATTGCTTTAAATGCGTTTTTAGCGCATGATTGTACATTTGAGCTGAATGTGTCAAAATCTTAAAAATTAACAGGTGCCCAAGCAATTTCATGCTAGAATCATCATCCGGATGCCAAAATAAACTAAATACAGCAAAAGATTTGAGTGCACAACGTTTGGTTTAGATTTGACAGCCATAATCAGCAATTGTGTACATTTGAGCTGAATGTGTCAAAATCTTAAAAATTAACAGGTGCCCAAGCAATTTCATGCTAGAATCATCATCCGGATGCCAAAATAAACTAAATACAGCAAAAGATTTGAGTGCACAACGTTTGGTTTAGGTTTGACAGCCATAATCACCTTTTTATTGCTTTAAATGCGTTTTTAGCGCATGATTGTACATTTGAGCTGAATGTGTCAAAATCTTAAAAATTAACAGGTGCCCAAGCAATTTAATGCTAGAATCATCATCCGGATGCCAAAATAAACAAAATACAGCAAAAGATTTGAGTGCACAACGTTTGGTTTAGATTTGACAGCCATAATCAGCAATTGTGTACATTTGAGCTGAATGTGTCAAAATCTTAAAAATTAACAGGTGCCCAAGCAATTTCATGCTAGAATCATCATCCGGATGCCAAAATAAACTAAATACAGCAAAAGATTTGAGTGCACAACGTTTGGTTTAGGTTTGACAGCCATAATCACCTTTTTATTGCTTTAAATGCGTTTTTAGCGCATAATTGTACATTTGAGCTGAATGTGTCAAAATCTTAAAAATTAACAGGTGCCCAAGCAATTTCATGCTAGAATCATCATCCGGAGGCCAAAATAAACTAAATACAGCAAAAGATTTGAGTGCACAACGTTTGGTTTAGATTTGACAGCCATAATCAGCAATTGTGTACATTTGAGCTGAATGTGTCAAAATCTTAAAAATTAACAGGTGCCCAAGCAATTTCATGCTAGAATCATCATCCGGATGCCAAAATAAACTAAATACAGCAAAAGATTTGAGTGCACAACGTTTGGTTTAGATTTGACAGCCATAATCAGCAATTGTGTACATTTGAGCTGAATGTGTCAAAATCTTAAAAATTAACAGGTGCCCAAGCAATTTCATGCTAGAATCATCATCCGGATGCCAAAATAAACTAAATACAGCAAAAGATTTGAGTGCACAACGTTTGGTTTAGGTTTGACAGCCATAATCACCTTTTTATTGCTTTAAATGCGTTTTTAGCGCATGATTGTACATTTGAGCTGAATGTGTCAAAATCTTAAAAATTAACAGGTGCCCAAGCAATTTCATGCTAGAATCATCATCCGGATGCCAAAATAAACTAAATACAGCAAAAGATTTGAGTGCACAACGTTTGGTTTAGATTTGACAGCCATAATCAGCAATTGTGTACATTTGAGCTGAATGTGTCAAAATCTTAAAAATTAACAGGTGCCCAAGCAATTTCATGCTAGAATCATCATCCGGATGCCAAAATAAACTAAATACAGCAAAAGATTTGAGTGCACAACGTTTGGTTTAGGTTTGACAGCCATAATCACCTTTTTATTGCTTTAAATGCGTTTTTAGCGCATGATTGTACATTTGAGCTGAATGTGTCAAAATCTTAAAAATTAACAGGTGCCCAAGCAATTTCATGCTAGAATCATCATCCGGATGCCAAAATAAACTAAATACAGCAAAAGATTTGAGTGCACAACGTTTGGTTTAGATTTGACAGCCATAATCAGCAATTGTGTATATTTGAGCTGAATGTGTCAAAATCTTAAAAATTAACAGGTGCCCAAGCAATTTCATGCTAGAATCATCATCCGGATGCCAAAATAAACTAAATACAGCAAAAGATTTGAGTGCACAACGTTTGGTTTAGATTTGACAGCCATAATCAGCAATTGTGTACATTTGAGCTGAATGTGTCAAAATCTTAAAAATTAACAGGTGCCCAAGCAATTTCATGCTAGAATCATCATCCGGATGCCAAAATAAACTAAATACAGCAAAAGATTTGAGTGCACAACGTTTGGTTTAGGTTTGACAGCCATAATCACCTTTTTATTGCTTTAAATGCGTTTTTAGCGCATGATTGTACATTTGAGCTGAATGTGTCAAAATCTTAAAAATTAACAGGTGCCCAAGCAATTTCATGCTAGAATCATCATCCGGATGCCAAAATAAACTAAATACAGCAAAAGATTTGAGTGCACAACGTTTGGTTTAGATTTGACAGCCATAATCAGCAATTGTGTACATTTGAGCTGAATGTGTCAAAATCTTAAAAATTAACAGGTGCCCAAGCAATTTCATGCTAGAATCATCATCCGGATGCCAAAATAAACTAAATACAGCAAAAGATTTGAGTGCACAACGTTTGGTTTAGGTTTGACAGCCATAATCACCTTTTTATTGCTTTAAATGCGTTTTTAGCGCATGATTGTACATTTGAGCTGAATGTGTCAAAATCTTAAAAATTAACAGGTGCCCAAGCAATTTCATGCTAGAATCATCATCCGGATGCCAAAATAAACTAAATACAGCAAAAGATTTGAGTGCACAACGTTTGGTTTAGATTTGACAGCCATAATCAGCAATTGTGTACATTTGAGCTGAATGTGTCAAAATCTTAAAAATTAACAGGTGCCCAAGCAATTTCATGCTAGAATCATCATCCGGATGCCAAAATAAACTAAATACAGCAAAAGATTTGAGTGCACAACGTTTGGTTTAGATTTGACAGCCATAATCAGCAATTGTGTACATTTGAGCTGAATGTGTCAAAATCTTAAAAATTAACAGGTGCCCAAGCAATTTCATGCTAGAATCATCATCCGGATGCCAAAATAAACTAAATACAGCAAAAGATTTGAGTGCACAACGTTTGGTTTAGATTTGACAGCCATAATCAGCAATTGTGTACATTTGAGCTGAATGTGTCAAAATCTTAAAAATTAACAGGTGCCCAAGCAATTTCATGCTAGAATCATCATCCGGATGCCAAAATAAACTAAATACAGCAAAAGATTTGAGTGCACAACGTTTGGTTTAGGTTTGACAGCCATAATCACCTTTTTATTGCTTTAAATGCGTTTTTAGCGCATGATTGTACATTTGAGCTGAATGTGTCAAAATCTTAAAAATTAACAGGTGCCCAAGCAATTTCATGCTAGAATCATCATCCGGATGCCAAAATAAACTAAATACAGCAAAAGATTTGAGTGCACAACGTTTGGTTTAGATTTGACAGCCATAATCAGCAATTGTGTACATTTGAGCTGAATGTGTCAAAATCTTAAAAATTAACAGGTGCCCAAGCAATTTCATGCTAGAATCATCATCCGGATGCCAAAATAAACTAAATACAGCAAAAGATTTGAGTGCACAACGTTTGGTTTAGGTTTGACAGCCATAATCACCTTTTTATTGCTTTAAATGCGTTTTTAGCGCATGATTGTACATTTGAGCTGAATGTGTCAAAATCTTAAAAATTAACAGGTGGCCAAGCAATTTCATGCTAGAATCATCATCCGGATGCCAAAATAAACTAAATACAGCAAAAGATTTGAGTGCACAACGTTTGGTTTAGATTTGACAGCCATAATCAGCAATTGTGTATATTTGAGCTGAATGTGTCAAAATCTTAAAAATTAACAGGTGCCCAAGCAATTTCATGCTAGAATCATCATCCGGATGCCAAAATAAACTAAATACAGCAAAAGATTTGAGTGCACAACGTTTGGTTTAGATTTGACAGCCATAATCAGCAATTGTGTACATTTGAGCTGAATGTGTCAAAATCTTAAAAATTAACAGGTGCCCAAGCAATTTCATGCTAGAATCATCATCCGGATGCCAAAATAAACTAAATACAGCAAAAGATTTGAGTGCACAACGTTTGGTTTAGGTTTGACAGCCATAATCACCTTTTTATTGCTTTAAATGCGTTTTTAGCGCATGATTGTACATTTGAGCTGAATGTGTCAAAATCTTAAAAATTAACAGGTGCCCAAGCAATTTCATGCTAGAATCATCATCCGGATGCCAAAATAAACTAAATACAGCAAAAGATTTGAGTGCACAACGTTTGGTTTAGATTTGACAGCCATAATCAGCAATTGTGTACATTTGAGCTGAATGTGTCAAAATCTTAAAAATTAACAGGTGCCCAAGCAATTTCATGCTAGAATCATCATCCGGATGCCAAAATAAACTAAATACAGCAAAAGATTTGAGTGCACAACGTTTGGTTTAGGTTTGACAGCCATAATCACCTTTTTATTGCTTTAAATGCGTTTTTAGCGCATGATTGTACATTTGAGCTGAATGTGTCAAAATCTTAAAAATTAACAGGTGCCCAAGCAATTTCATGCTAGAATCATCATCCGGATGCCAAAATAAACTAAATACAGCAAAATATTTGAGTGCACAACGTTTGGTTTAGATTTGACAGCCATAATCAGCAATTGTGTACATTTGAGCTGAATGTGTCAAAATCTTAAAAATTAACAGGTGCCCAAGCAATTTCATGCTAGAATCATCATCCGGATGCCAAAATAAACTAAATACAGCAAAAGATTTGAGTGCACAACGTTTGGTTTAGGTTTGACAGCCATAATCACCTTTTTATTGCTTTAAATGCGTTTTTAGCGCATGATTGTACATTTGAGCTGAATGTGTCAAAATCTTAAAAATTAACAGGTGCCCAAGCAATTTCATGCTAGAATCATCATCCGGATGCCAAAATAAACTAAATACAGCAAAAGATTTGAGTGCACAACGTTTGGTTTAGATTTGACAGCCATAATCAGCAATTGTGTACATTTGAGCTGAATGTGTCAAAATCTTAAAAATTAACAGGTGCCCAAGCAATTTCATGCTAGAATCATCATCCGGATGCCAAAATAAACTAAATACAGCAAAAGATTTGAGTGCACAACGTTTGGTTTAGGTTTGACAGCCATAATCACCTTTTTATTGCTTTAAATGCGTTTTTAGCGCATGATTGTACATTTGAGCTGAATGTGTCAAAATCTTAGAAATTAACAGGTGCCCAAGCAATTTCATGCTAGAATCATCATCCGGAGGCCAAAATAAACTAAATACAGCAAAAGATTTGAGTGCACAACGTTTGGTTTAGATTTGACAGCCATAATCAGCAATTGTGTACATTTGAGCTGAATGTGTCAAAATCTTAAAAATTAACAGGTGCCCAAGCAATTTCATGCTAGAATCATCATCCGGATGCCAAAATAAACTAAATACAGCAAAAGATTTGAGTGCACAACGTTTGGTTTAGGTTTGACAGCCATAATCACCTTTTTATTGCTTTAAATGCGTTTTTAGCGCATGATTGTACATTTTAGCTGAATGTGTCAAAATCTTAAAAATTAACAGGTGCCCAAGCAATTTCATGCTAGAATCATCATCCGGATGCCAAAATAAACTAAATACAGCAAAAGATTTGAGTGCACAACGTTTGGTTTAGATTTGACAGCCATAATCAGCAATTGTGTACATTTGAGCTGAATGTGTCAAAATCTTAAAAATTAACAGGTGCCCAAGCAATTTCATGCTAGAATCATCATCCGGATGCCAAAATAAACTAAATACAGCAAAAGATTTGAGTGCACAACGTTTGGTTTAGGTTTGACAGCCATAATCACCTTTTTATTGCTTTAAATGCGTTTTTAGCGCATGATTGTACATTTGAGCTGAATGTGTCAAAATCTTAAAAATTAACAGGTGCCCAAGCAATTTCATGCTAGAATCATCATCCGGATGCCAAAATAAACTAAATACAGCAAAAGATTTGAGTGCACAACGTTTGGTTTAGATTTGACAGCCATAATCAGCAATTGTGTACATTTGAGCTGAATGTGTCAAAATCTTAAAAATTAACAGGTGCCCAAGCAATTTCATGCTAGAATCATCATCCGGATGCCAAAATAAACTAAATACAGCAAAAGATTTGAGTGCACAACGTTTGGTTTAGGTTTGACAGCCATAATCACCTTTTTATTGCTTTAAATGCGTTTTTAGCGCATGATTGTACATTTGAGCTGAATGTGTCAAAATCTTAAAAATTAACAGGTGGCCAAGCAATTTCATGCTAGAATCATCATCCGGATGCCAAAATAAACTAAATACAGCAAAAGATTTGAGTGCACAACGTTTGGTTTAGATTTGACAGCCATAATCAGCAATTGTGTATATTTGAGCTGAATGTGTCAAAATCTTAAAAATTAACAGGTGCCCAAGCAATTTCATGCTAGAATCATCATCCGGATGCCAAAATAAACTAAATACAGCAAAAGATTTGAGTGCACAACGTTTGGTTTAGATTTGACAGCCATAATCAGCAATTGTGTACATTTGAGCTGAATGTGTCAAAATCTTAAAAATTAACAGGTGCCCAAGCAATTTCATGCTAGAATCATCATCCGGATGCCAAAATAAACTAAATACAGCAAAAGATTTGAGTGCACAACGTTTGGTTTAGGTTTGACAGCCATAATCACCTTTTTATTGCTTTAAATGCGTTTTTAGCGCATGATTGTACATTTGAGCTGAATGTGTCAAAATCTTAAAAATTAACAGGTGCCCAAGCAATTTAATGCTAGAATCATCATCCGGATGCCAAAATAAACAAAATACAGCAAAAGATTTGAGTGCACAACGTTTGGTTTAGATTTGACAGCCATAATCAGCAATTGTGTACATTTGAGCTGAATGTGTCAAAATCTTAAAAATTAACAGGTGCCCAAGCAATTTCATGCTAGAATCATCATCCGGATGCCAAAATAAACTAAATACAGCAAAAGATTTGAGTGCACAACGTTTGGTTTAGGTTTGACAGCCATAATCACCTTTTTATTGCTTTAAATGCGTTTTTAGCGCATGATTGTACATTTGAGCTGAATGTGTCAAAATCTTAAAAATTAACAGGTGCCCAAGCAATTTCATGCTAGAATCATCATCCGGAGGCCAAAATAAACTAAATACAGCAAAAGATTTGAGTGCACAACGTTTGGTTTAGATTTGACAGCCATAATCAGCAATTGTGTACATTTGAGCTGAATGTGTCAAAATCTTAAAAATTAACAGGTGCCCAAGCAATTTCATGCTAGAATCATCATCCGGATGCCAAAATAAACTAAATACAGCAAAAGATTTGAGTGCACAACGTTTGGTTTAGATTTGACAGCCATAATCAGCAATTGTGTACATTTGAGCTGAATGTGTCAAAATCTTAAAAATTAACAGGTGCCCAAGCAATTTCATGCTAGAATCATCATCCGGATGCCAAAATAAACTAAATACAGCAAAAGATTTGAGTGCACAACGTTTGGTTTAGGTTTGACAGCCATAATCACCTTTTTATTGCTTTAAATGCGTTTTTAGCGCATGATTGTACATTTGAGCTGAATGTGTCAAAATCTTAAAAATTAACAGGTGCCCAAGCAATTTCATGCTAGAATCATCATCCGGATGCCAAAATAAACTAAATACAGCAAAAGATTTGAGTGCACAACGTTTGGTTTAGATTTGACAGCCATTATCAGCAATTGTGTACATTTGAGCTGAATGTGTCAAAATCTTAAAAATTAACAGGTGCCCAAGCAATTTCATGCTAGAATCATCATCCGGATGCCAAAATAAACTAAATACAGCAAAAGATTTGAGTGCACAACGTTTGGTTTAGGTTTGACAGCCATAATCACCTTTTTATTGCTTTAAATGCGTTTTTAGCGCATGATTGTACATTTGAGCTGAATGTGTCAAAATCTTAAAAATTAACAGGTGCCCAAGCAATTTCATGCTAGAATCATCATCCGGATGCCAAAATAAACTAAATACAGCAAAAGATTTGAGTGCACAACGTTTGGTTTAGATTTGACAGCCATAATCAGCAATTGTGTACATTTGAGCTGAATGTGTCAAAATCTTAAAAATTAACAGGTGCCCAAGCAATTTCATGCTAGAATCATCATCCGGATGCCAAAATAAACTAAATACAGCAAAAGATTTGAGTGCACAACGTTTGGTTTAGGTTTGACAGCCATAATCACCTTTTTATTGCTTTAAATGCGTTTTTAGCGCATGATTGTACATTTGAGCTGAATGTGTCAAAATCTTAAAAATTAACAGGTGCCCAAGCAATTTAATGCTAGAATCATCATCCGGATGCCAAAATAAACAAAATACAGCAAAAGATTTGAGTGCACAACGTTTGGTTTAGATTTGACAGCCATAATCAGCAATTGTGTACATTTGAGCTGAATGTGTCAAAATCTTAAAAATTAACAGGTGCCCAAGCAATTTCATGCTAGAATCATCATCCGGATGCCAAAATAAACTAAATACAGCAAAAGATTTGAGTGCACTACGTTTGGTTTAGGTTTGACAGCCATAATCACCTTTTTATTGCTTTAAATGCGTTTTTAGCGCATGATTGTGCATTTGAGCTGAATGTGTCAAAATCTTAAAAATTAACAGGTGCCCAAGCAATTTCATGCTAGAATCATCATCCGGATGCCAAAATAAACTAAATACAGCAAAAGATTTGAGTGCACAACGTTTGGTTTAGATTTGACAGCCATAATCAGCAATTGTGTACATTTGAGCTGAATGTGTCAAAATCTTAAAAATTAACAGGTGCCCAAGCATTTCATGCTAGAATCATCATCCGGATGCCAAAATAAACTAAATACAGCAAAAGATTTGAGTGCACAACGTTTGGTTTAGGTTTGACAGCCATAATCAGCAATTGTGTACATTTGAGCTGAATGTGTCAAAATCTTAAAAATTAACAGGTGCCCAAGCAATTTCATGCTAGAATCATCATCCGGATGCCAAAATAAACTAATTACAGCAAAAGATTTGAGTGCACAACGTTTGGTTTAGATTTGACAGCCATAATCAGCAATTGTGTACATTTGAGCTGAATGTGTCAAAATCTTAAAAATTAACAGGTGCCCAAGCAATTTCATGCTAGAATCATCATCCGGATGCCAAAATAAACTAAATACAGCAAAAGATTTGAGTGCACAACGTTTGGTTTAGGTTTGACAGCCATAATCACCTTTTTATTGCTTTAAATGCGTTTTTAGCGCATGATTGTACATTTGAGCTGAATGTGTCAAAATCTTAAAAATTAACAGGTGCCCAAGCAATTTCATGCTAGAATCATCATCCGGATGCCAAAATAAACTAAATACAGCAAAAGATTTGAGTGCACAACGTTTGGTTTAGATTTGACAGCCATAATCAGCAATTGTGTACATTTGAGCTGAATGTGTCAAAATCTTAAAAATTAACAGGTGCCCAAGCAATTTCATGCTAGAATCATCATCCGGATGCCAAAATAAACTAAATACAGCAAAAGATTTGAGTGCACAACGTTTGGTTTAGGTTTGACAGCCATAATCACCTTTTTATTGCTTTAAATGCGTTTTTAGCGCATGATTGTACATTTGAGCTGAATGTGTCAAAATCTTAAAAATTAACAGGTGCCCAAGCAATTTAATGCTAGAATCATCATCCGGATGCCAAAATAAACAAAATACAGCAAAAGATTTGAGTGCACAACGTTTGGTTTAGATTTGACAGCCATAATCAGCAATTGTGTACATTTGAGCTGAATGTGTCAAAATCTTAAAAATTAACAGGTGCCCAAGCAATTTCATGCTAGAATCATCATCCGGATGCCAAAATAAACTAAATACAGCAATAGATTTGAGTGCACTACGTTTGGTTTAGGTTTGACAGCCATAATCACCTTTTTATTGCTTTAAATGCGTTTTTAGCGCATGATTGTGCATTTGAGCTGAATGTGTCAAAATCTTAAAAATTAACAGGTGCCCAAGCAATTTCATGCTAGAATCATCATCCGGATGCCAAAATAAACTAAATACAGCAAAAGATTTGAGTGCACAACGTTTGGTTTAGATTTGACAGCCATAATCAGCAATTGTGTACATTTGAGCTGAATGTGTCAAAATCTTAAAAATTAACAGGTGCCCAAGCAATTTCATGCTAGAATCATCATCCGGATGCCAAAATAAACTAAATACAGCAAAAGATTTGAGTGCACAACGTTTGGTTTAGGTTTGACAGCCATAATCACCTTTTTATTGCTTTAAATGCGTTTTTAGCGCATGATTGTACATTTGAGCTGAATGTGTCAAAATCTTAAAAATTAACAGGTGCCCAAGCAATTTCATGCTAGAATCATCATCCGGAGGCCAAAATAAACTAAATACAGCAAAAGATTTGAGTGCACAACGTTTGGTTTAGATTTGACAGCCATAATCAGCAATTGTGTACATTTGAGCTGAATGTGTCAAAATCTTAAAAATTAACAGGTGCCCAAGCAATTTCATGCTAGAATCATCATCCGGATGCCAAAATAAACTAAATACAGCAAAAGATTTGAGTGCACAACGTTTGGTTTAGGTTTGACAGCCATAATCACCTTTTTATTGCTTTAAATGCGTTTTTAGCGCATGATTGTACATTTGAGCTGAATGTGTCAAAATCTTAAAAATTAACAGGTGCCCAAGCAATTTCATGCTAGAATCATCATCCGGAGGCCAAAATAAACTAAATACAGCAAAAGATTTGAGTGCACAACGTTTGGTTTAGATTTGACAGCCATAATCAGCAATTGTGTACATTTGAGCTGAATGTGTCAAAATCTTAAAAATTAACAGGTGCCCAAGCAATTTCATGCTAGAATCATCATCCGGATGCCAAAATAAACTAAATACAGCAAAAGATTTGAGTGCACAACGTTTGGTTTAGGTTTGACAGCCATAATCACCTTTTTATTGCTTTAAATGCGTTTTTAGCGCATGATTGTACATTTGAGCTGAATGTGTCAAAATCTTAAAAATTAACAGGTGCCCAAGCAATTTCATGCTAGAATCATCATCCGGATGCCAAAATAAACTAAATACAGCAAAAGATTTGAGTGCACAACGTTTGGTTTAGATTTGACAGCCATAATCAGCAATTGTGTACATTTGAGCTGAATGTGTCAAAATCTTAAAAATTAACAGGTGCCCAAGCAATTTAATGCTAGAATCATCATCCGGATGCCAAAATAAACTAAATACAGCAAAAGATTTGAGTGCACAACGTTTGGTTTAGATTTGACAGCCATAATCAGCAATTGTGTACATTTGAGCTGAATGTGTCAAAATCTTAAAAATTAACAGGTGCCCAAGCAATTTCATGCTAGAATCATCATCCGGATGCCAAAATAAACTAAATACAGCAAAAGATTTGAGTGCACTACGTTTGGTTTAGGTTTGACAGCCATAATCACCTTTTTATTGCTTTAAATGCGTTTTTAGCGCATGATTGTACATTTGAGCTGAATGTGTCAAAATCTTAAAAATTAACAGGTGCCCAAGCAATTTAATGCTAGAATCATCATCCGGATGCCAAAATAAACTAAATACAGCAAAAGATTTGAGTGCACAACGTTTGGTTTAGATTTGACAGCCATAATCAGCAATTGTGTACATTTGAGCTGAATGTGTCAAAATCTTAAAAATTAACAGGTGCCCAAGCAATTTCATGCTAGAATCATCATCCGGATGCCAAAATAAACTAAATACAGCAAAAGATTTGAGTGCACAACGTTTGGTTTAGATTTGACAGCCATAATCAGCAATTGTGTACATTTGAGCTGAATGTGTCAAAATCTTAAAAATTAACAGGTGCCCAAGCAATTTCATGCTAGAATCATCATCCGGATGCCAAAATAAACTAAATACAGCAAAAGATTTGAGTGCACAACGTTTGGTTTAGGTTTGACAGCCATAATCACCTTTTTATTGCTTTAAATGCGTTTTTAGCGCATGATTGTACATTTGAGCTGAATGTGTCAAAATCTTAAAAATTAACAGGTGCCCAAGCAATTTCATGCTAGAATCATCATCCGGATGCCAAAATAAACTAAATACAGCAAAAGATTTGAGTGCACAACGTTTGGTTTAGATTTGACAGCCATAATCAGCAATTGTGTACATTTGAGCTGAATGTGTCAAAATCTTAAAAATTAACAGGTGCCCAAGCAATTTCATGCTAGAATCATCATCCGGATGCCAAAATAAACTAAATACAGCAAAAGATTTGAGTGCACAACGTTTGGTTTAGGTTTGACAGCCATAATCACCTTTTTATTGCTTTAAATGCGTTTTTAGCGCATGATTGTACATTTGAGCTGAATGTGTCAAAATCTTAAAAATTAACAGGTGCCCAAGCAATTTCATGCTAGAATCATCATCCGGATGCCAAAATAAACAAAATACAGCAAAAGATTTGAGTGCACAACGTTTGGTTTAGATTTGACAGCCATAATCAGCAATTGTGTACATTTGAGCTGAATGTGTCAAAATCTTAAAAATTAACAGGTGCCCAAGCAATTTCATGCTAGAATCATCATCCGGATGCCAAAATAAACTAAATACAGCAAATGATTTGAGTGCACAACGTTTGGTTTAGATTTGACAGCCATAATCAGCAATTGTGTACATTTGAGCTGAATGTGTCAAAATCTTAAAAATTAACAGGTGCCCAAGCAATTTCATGGTAGAATCATCATCCGGATGCCAAAATAAACTAAATACAGCAAAAGATTTGAGTGCACAACGTTTGGTTTAGATTTGACAGCCATAATCAGCAATTGTGTACATTTGAGCTGAATGTGTCAAAATCTTAAAAATTAACAGGTGCCCAAGCAATTTCATGCTAGAATCATCATCCGGATGCCAAAATAAACTAAATACAGCAAAAGATTTGAGTGCACAACGTTTGGTTTAGGTTTGACAGCCATAATCACCTTTTTATTGCTTTAAATGCGTTTTTAGCGCATGATTGTACATTTGAGCTGAATGTGTCAAAATCTTAAAAATTAACAGGTGCCCAAGCAATTTCATGCTAGAATCATCATCCGGATGCCAAAATAAACTAAATACAGCAAAAGATTTGAGTGCACAGCGTTTGGTTTAGATTTGACAGCCATAATCAGCAATTGTGTACATTTGAGCTGAATGTGTCAAAATCTTAAAAATTAACAGGTGCCCAAGCAATTTCATGCTAGAATCATCATCCGGATGCCAAAATAAACTAAATACAGCAAAAGATTTGAGTGCACAACGTTTGGTTTAGGTTTGACAGCCATAATCACCTTTTTATTGCTTTAAATGCGTTTTTAGCGCATGATTGTACATTTGAGCTGAATGTGTCAAAATCTTAAAAATTAACAGGTGCCCAAGCAATTTCATGCTAGAATCATCATCCGGATGCCAAAATAAACTAAATACAGCAAAAGATTTGAGTGCACAACGTTTGGTTTAGATTTGACAGCCATAATCAGCAATTGTGTACATTTGAGCTGAATGTGTCAAAATCTTAAAAATTAACAGGTGCCCAAGCAATTTCATGCTAGAATCATCATCCGGATGCCAAAATAAACTAAATACAGCAAAAGATTTGAGTGCACAACGTTTGGTTTAGGTTTGACAGCCATAATCACCTTTTTATTGCTTTAAATGCGTTTTTAGCGCATGATTGTACATTTGAGCTGAATGTGTCAAAATCTTAAAAATTAACAGGTGCCCAAGCAATTTAATGCTAGAATCATCATCCGGATGCCAAAATAAACAAAATACAGCAAAAGATTTGAGTGCACAACGTTTGGTTTAGATTTGACAGCCATAATCAGCAATTGTGTACATTTGAGCTGAATGTGTCAAAATCTTAAAAATTAACAGGTGCCCAAGCAATTTCATGCTAGAATCATCATCCGGATGCCAAAATAAACTAAATACAGCAAATGATTTGAGTGCACAACGTTTGGTTTAGATTTGACAGCCATAATCAGCAATTGTGTACATTTGAGCTGAATGTGTCAAAATCTTAAAAATTAACAGGTGCCCAAGCAATTTCATGGTAGAATCATCATCCGGATGCCAAAATAAACTAAATACAGCAAAAGATTTGAGTGCACAACGTTTGGTTTAGATTTGACAGCCATAATCAGCAATTGTGTACATTTGAGCTGAATGTGTCAAAATCTTAAAAATTAACAGGTGCCCAAGCAATTTCATGCTAGAATCATCATCCGGATGCCAAAATAAACTAAATACAGCAAAAGATTTGAGTGCACAACGTTTGGTTTAGATTTGACAGCCATAATCAGCAATTGTGTACATTTGAGCTGAATGTGTCAAAATCTTAAAAATTAACAGGTGCCCAAGCAATTTCATGCTAGAATCATCATCCGGATGCCAAAATAAACTAAATACAGCAAAAGATTTGAGTGCACAACGTTTGGTTTAGGTTTGACAGCCATAATCACCTTTTTATTGCTTTAAATGCGTTTTTAGCGCATGATTGTACATTTGAGCTGAATGTGTCAAAATCTTAAAAATTAACAGGTGCCCAAGCAATTTCATGCTAGAATCATCATCCGGATGCCAAAATAAACTAAATACAGCAAAAGATTTGAGTGCACAACGTTTGGTTTAGATTTGACAGCCATAATCAGCAATTGTGTACATTTGAGCTGAATGTGTCAAAATCTTAAAAATTAACAGGTGCCCAAGCAATTTCATGCTAGAATCATCATCCGGATGCCAAAATAAACTAAATACAGCAAAAGATTTGAGTGCACAACGTTTGGTTTAGGTTTGACAGCCATAATCACCTTTTTATTGCTTTAAATGCGTTTTTAGCGCATGATTGTACATTTGAGCTGAATGTGTCAAAATCTTAAAAATTAACAGGTGCCCAAGCAATTTCATGCTAGAATCATCATCCGGATGCCAAAATAAACAAAATACAGCAAAAGATTTGAGTGCACAACGTTTGGTTTAGATTTGACAGCCATAATCAGCAATTGTGTACATTTGAGCTGAATGTGTCAAAATCTTAAAAATTAACAGGTGCCCAAGCAATTTCATGCTAGAATCATCATCCGGATGCCAAAATAAACTAAATACAGCAAATGATTTGAGTGCACAACGTTTGGTTTAGATTTGACAGCCATAATCAGCAATTGTGTACATTTGAGCTGAATGTGTCAAAATCTTAAAAATT
Source organism: Festucalex cinctus (assembly GCF_051991245.1). Lineage (NCBI taxonomy): Eukaryota > Metazoa > Chordata > Actinopteri > Syngnathiformes > Syngnathidae > Festucalex > Festucalex cinctus. The sequence continues at coordinate 145,774 of NW_027520295.1, read as the reverse complement.
AACAGGTGCCCAAGCAATTTCATGGTAGAATCATCATCCGGATGCCAAAATAAACTAAATACAGCAAAAGATTTGAGTGCACAACGTTTGGTTTAGGTTTGACAGCCATAATCACCTTTTTATTGCTTTAAATGCGTTTTTAGCACATGATTGTACATTTGAGCTGAATGTGTCAAAATCTTAAAAATTAACAGGTGCCCAAGCAATTTCATGCAAGAATCATCATCCGGATGCCAAAATAAACTAAATACAGCAAAAGATTTGAGTGCACAACGTTTGGTTTAGATTTGACAGCCATAATCAGCAATTGTGTACATTTGAGCTGAATGTGTCAAAATCTTAAAAATTAACAGGTGCCCAAGCAATTTCATGCTAGAATCATCATCCGGATGCCAAAATAAACTAAATACAGCAAAAGATTTGAGTGCACAACGTTTGGTTTAGGTTTGACAGCCATAATCACCTTTTTATTGCTTTAAATGCGTTTTTAGCGCATGATTGTACATTTGAGGTGAATGTGTCAAAATCTTAAAAATTAACAGGTGCCCAAGCAATTTCATGCTAGAATCATCATCCGGATGCCAAAATAAACTAAATACAGCAAAAGATTTGAGTGCACAACGTTTGGTTTAGGTTTGACAGCCATAATCACCTTTTTATTGCTTTAAATGCGTTTTTAGCGCATGATTGTACATTTGAGCTGAATGTGTCAAAATCTTAAAAATTAACAGGTGCCCAAGCAATTTCATGCTAGAATCATCATCCGGATGCCAAAATAAACTAAATACAGCAAAAGATTTGAGTGCACAACGTTTGGTTTAGATTTGACAGCCATAATCAGCAATTGTGTACATTTGAGCTGAATGTGTCAAAATCTTAAAAATTAACAGGTGCCCAAGCAATTTAATGCTAGAATCATCATCCGGATGCCAAAATAAACAAAATACAGCAAAAGATTTGAGTGCACAACGTTTGGTTTAGATTTGACAGCCATAATCAGCAATTGTGTACATTTGAGCTGAATGTGTCAAAATCTTAAAAATTAACAGGTGCCCAAGCAATTTCATGCTAGAATCATCATCCGGATGCCAAAATAAACTAAATACAGCAAAAGATTTGAGTGCACAACGTTTGGTTTAGGTTTGACAGCCATAATCACCTTTTTATTGCTTTAAATGCGTTTTTAGCGCATGATTGTACATTTGAGCTGAATGTGTCAAAATCTTAAAAATTAACAGGTGCCCAAGCAATTTCATGCTAGAATCATCATCCGGAGGCCAAAATAAACTAAATACAGCAAAAGATTTGAGTGCACAACGTTTGGTTTAGATTTGACAGCCATAATCAGCAATTGTGTACATTTGAGCTGAATGTGTCAAAATCTTAAAAATTAACAGGTGCCCAAGCAATTTCATGCTAGAATCATCATCCGGATGCCAAAATAAACTAAATACAGCAAAAGATTTGAGTGCACAACGTTTGGTTTAGATTTGACAGCCATAATCAGCAATTGTGTACATTTGAGCTGAATGTGTCAAAATCTTAAAAATTAACAGGTGCCCAAGCAATTTCATGCTAGAATCATCATCCGGATGCCAAAATAAACTAAATACAGCAAAAGATTTGAGTGCACAACGTTTGGTTTAGGTTTGACAGCCATAATCACCTTTTTATTGCTTTAAATGCGTTTTTAGCGCATGATTGTACATTTGAGCTGAATGTGTCAAAATCTTAAAAATTAACAGGTGCCCAAGCAATTTCATGCTAGAATCATCATCCGGATGCCAAAATAAACTAAATACAGCAAAAGATTTGAGTGCACAACGTTTGGTTTAGATTTGACAGCCATAATCAGCAATTGTGTACATTTGAGCTGAATGTGTCAAAATCTTAAAAATTAACAGGTGCCCAAGCAATTTCATGCTAGAATCATCATCCGGATGCCAAAATAAACTAAATACAGCAAAAGATTTGAGTGCACAACGTTTGGTTTAGGTTTGACAGCCATAATCACCTTTTTATTGCTTTAAATGCGTTTTTAGCGCATGATTGTACATTTGAGCTGAATGTGTCAAAATCTTAAAAATTAACAGGTGCCCAAGCAATTTCATGCTAGAATCATCATCCGGATGCCAAAATAAACTAAATACAGCAAAAGATTTGAGTGCACAACGTTTGGTTTAGATTTGACAGCCATAATCAGCAATTGTGTACATTTGAGCTGAATGTGTCAAAATCTTAAAAATTAACAGGTGCCCAAGCAATTTAATGCTAGAATCATCATCCGGATGCCAAAATAAACAAAATACAGCAAAAGATTTGAGTGCACAACGTTTGGTTTAGATTTGACAGCCATAATCAGCAATTGTGTACATTTGAGCTGAATGTGTCAAAATCTTAAAAATTAACAGGTGCCCAAGCAATTTCATGCTAGAATCATCATCCGGATGCCAAAATAAACTAAATACAGCAAAAGATTTGAGTGCACTACGTTTGGTTTAGGTTTGACAGCCATAATCACCTTTTTATTGCTTTAAATGCGTTTTTAGCGCATGATTGTACATTTGAGCTGAATGTGTCAAAATCTTAAAAATTAACAGGTGCCCAAGCAATTTAATGCTAGAATCATCATCCGGATGCCAAAATAAACTAAATACAGCAAAAGATTTGAGTGCACAACGTTTGGTTTAGATTTGACAGCCATAATCAGCAATTGTGTACATTTGAGCTGAATGTGTCAAAATCTTAAAAATTAACAGGTGCCCAAGCAATTTCATGCTAGAATCATCATCCGGATGCCAAAATAAACTAAATACAGCAAAAGATTTGAGTGCACAACGTTTGGTTTAGATTTGACAGCCATAATCAGCAATTGTGTACATTTGAGCTGAATGTGTCAAAATCTTAAAAATTAACAGGTGCCCAAGCAATTTCATGCTAGAATCATCATCCGGATGCCAAAATAAACTAAATACAGCAAAAGATTTGAGTGCACAACGTTTGGTTTAGGTTTGACAGCCATAATCACCTTTTTATTGCTTTAAATGCGTTTTTAGCGCATGATTGTACATTTGAGCTGAATGTGTCAAAATCTTAAAAATTAACAGGTGCCCAAGCAATTTCATGCTAGAATCATCATCCGGATGCCAAAATAAACTAAATACAGCAAAAGATTTGAGTGCACAACGTTTGGTTTAGATTTGACAGCCATAATCAGCAATTGTGTACATTTGAGCTGAATGTGTCAAAATCTTAAAAATTAACAGGTGCCCAAGCAATTTCATGCTAGAATCATCATCCGGATGCCAAAATAAACTAAATACAGCAAAAGATTTGAGTGCACAACGTTTGGTTTAGGTTTGACAGCCATAATCACCTTTTTATTGCTTTAAATGCGTTTTTAGCGCATGATTGTACATTTGAGCTGAATGTGTCAAAATCTTAAAAATTAACAGGTGCCCAAGCAATTTCATGCTAGAATCATCATCCGGATGCCAAAATAAACAAAATACAGCAAAAGATTTGAGTGCACAACGTTTGGTTTAGATTTGACAGCCATAATCAGCAATTGTGTACATTTGAGCTGAATGTGTCAAAATCTTAAAAATTAACAGGTGCCCAAGCAATTTCATGCTAGAATCATCATCCGGATGCCAAAATAAACTAAATACAGCAAAAGATTTGAGTGCACAACGTTTGGTTTAGGTTTGACAGCCATAATCACCTTTTTATTGCTTTAAATGCGTTTTTAGCGCATGATTGTACATTTGAGCTGAATGTGTCAAAATCTTAAAAATTAACAGGTGCCCAAGCAATTTCATGCTAGAATCATCATCCGGATGCCAAAATAAACTAAATACAGCAAAAGATTTGAGTGCACAACGTTTGGTTTAGATTTGACAGCCATAATCAGCAATTGTGTACATTTGAGCTGAATGTGTCAAAATCTTAAAAATTAACAGGTGCCCAAGCAATTTAATGCTAGAATCATCATCCGGATGCCAAAATAAACAAAATACAGCAAAAGATTTGAGTGCACAACGTTTGGTTTAGATTTGACAGCCATAATCAGCAATTGTGTACATTTGAGCTGAATGTGTCAAAATCTTAAAAATTAACAGGTGCCCAAGCAATTTCATGCTAGAATCATCATCCGGATGCCAAAATAAACTAAATACAGCAAAAGATTTGAGTGCACTACGTTTGGTTTAGGTTTGACAGCCATAATCACCTTTTTATTGCTTTAAATGCGTTTTTAGCGCATGATTGTACATTTGAGCTGAATGTGTCAAAATCTTAAAAATTAACAGGTGCCCAAGCAATTTAATGCTAGAATCATCATCCGGATGCCAAAATAAACTAAATACAGCAAAAGATTTGAGTGCACAACGTTTGGTTTAGATTTGACAGCCATAATCAGCAATTGTGTACATTTGAGCTGAATGTGTCAAAATCTTAAAAATTAACAGGTGCCCAAGCAATTTCATGCTAGAATCATCATCCGGATGCCAAAATAAACTAAATACAGCAAAAGATTTGAGTGCACAACGTTTGGTTTAGATTTGACAGCCATAATCAGCAATTGTGTACATTTGAGCTGAATGTGTCAAAATCTTAAAAATTAACAGGTGCCCAAGCAATTTCATGCTAGAATCATCATCCGGATGCCAAAATAAACTAAATACAGCAAAAGATTTGAGTGCACAACGTTTGGTTTAGGTTTGACAGCCATAATCACCTTTTTATTGCTTTAAATGCGTTTTTAGCGCATGATTGTACATTTGAGCTGAATGTGTCAAAATCTTAAAAATTAACAGGTGCCCAAGCAATTTCATGCTAGAATCATCATCCGGATGCCAAAATAAACTAAATACAGCAAAAGATTTGAGTGCACAACGTTTGGTTTAGATTTGACAGCCATAATCAGCAATTGTGTACATTTGAGCTGAATGTGTCAAAATCTTAAAAATTAACAGGTGCCCAAGCAATTTCATGCTAGAATCATCATCCGGATGCCAAAATAAACTAAATACAGCAAAAGATTTGAGTGCACAACGTTTGGTTTAGGTTTGACAGCCATAATCACCTTTTTATTGCTTTAAATGCGTTTTTAGCGCATGATTGTACATTTGAGCTGAATGTGTCAAAATCTTAAAAATTAACAGGTGCCCAAGCAATTTCATGCTAGAATCATCATCCGGATGCCAAAATAAACAAAATACAGCAAAAGATTTGAGTGCACAACGTTTGGTTTAGATTTGACAGCCATAATCAGCAATTGTGTACATTTGAGCTGAATGTGTCAAAATCTTAAAAATTAACAGGTGCCCAAGCAATTTCATGCTAGAATCATCATCCGGATGCCAAAATAAACTAAATACAGCAAATGATTTGAGTGCACAACGTTTGGTTTAGATTTGACAGCCATAATCAGCAATTGTGTACATTTGAGCTGAATGTGTCAAAATCTTAAAAATTAACAGGTGCCCAAGCAATTTCATGGTAGAATCATCATCCGGATGCCAAAATAAACTAAATACAGCAAAAGATTTGAGTGCACAACGTTTGGTTTAGGTTTGACAGCCATAATCACCTTTTTATTGCTTTAAATGCGTTTTTAGCGCATGATTGTACATTTGAGCTGAATGTGTCAAAATCTTAAAAATTAACAGGTGCCCAAGCAATTTCATGCAAGAATCATCATCCGGATGCCAAAATAAACTAAATACAGCAAAAGATTTGAGTGCACAACGTTTGGTTTAGATTTGACAGCCATAATCAGCAATTGTGTACATTTGAGCTGAATGTGTCAAAATCTTAAAAATTAACAGGTGCCCAAGCAATTTCATGCTAGAATCATCATCCGGATGCCAAAATAAACTAAATACAGCAAAAGATTTGAGTGCACAACGTTTGGTTTAGGTTTGACAGCCATAATCACCTTTTTATTGCTTTAAATGCGTTTTTAGCGCATGATTGTACATTTGAGGTGAATGTGTCAAAATCTTAAAAATTAACAGGTGCCCAAGCAATTTCATGCTAGAATCATCATCCGGATGCCAAAATAAACTAAATACAGCAAAAGATTTGAGTGCACAACGTTTGGTTTAGGTTTGACAGCCATAATCACCTTTTTATTGCTTTAAATGCGTTTTTAGCGCATGATTGTACATTTGAGGTGAATGTGTCAAAATCTTAAAAATTAACAGGTGCCCAAGCAATTTCATGCTAGAATCATCATCCGGATGCCAAAATAAACTAAATACAGCAAAAGATTTGAGTGCACAACGTTTGGTTTAGGTTTGACAGCCATAATCACCTTTTTATTGCTTTAAATGCGTTTTTAGCGCATGATTGTACATTTGAGCTGAATGTGTCAAAATCTTAAAAATTAACAGGTGCCCAAGCAATTTCATGCTAGAATCATCATCCGGATGCCAAAATAAACTAAATACAGCAAAAGATTTGAGTGCACAACGTTTGGTTTAGATTTGACAGCCATAATCAGCAATTGTGTACATTTGAGCTGAATGTGTCAAAATCTTAAAAATTAACAGGTGCCCAAGCAATTTAATGCTAGAATCATCATCCGGATGCCAAAATAAACAAAATACAGCAAAAGATTTGAGTGCACAACGTTTGGTTTAGATTTGACAGCCATAATCAGCAATTGTGTACATTTGAGCTGAATGTGTCAAAATCTTAAAAATTAACAGGTGCCCAAGCAATTTCATGCTAGAATCATCATCCGGATGCCAAAATAAACTAAATACAGCAAAAGATTTGAGTGCACAACGTTTGGTTTAGATTTGACAGCCATAATCAGCAATTGTGTACATTTGAGCTGAATGTGTCAAAATCTTAAAAATTAACAGGTGCCCAAGCAATTTCATGCTAGAATCATCATCCGGATGCCAAAATAAACTAAATACAGCAAAAGATTTGAGTGCACAACGTTTGGTTTAGGTTTGACAGCCATAATCACCTTTTTATTGCTTTAAATGCGTTTTTAGCGCATGATTGTACATTTGAGCTGAATGTGTCAAAATCTTAAAAATTAACAGGTGCCCAAGCAATTTCATGCTAGAATCATCATCCGGATGCCAAAATAAACTAAATACAGCAAAAGATTTGAGTGCACAACGTTTGGTTTAGATTTGACAGCCATAATCAGCAATTGTGTACATTTGAGCTGAATGTGTCAAAATCTTAAAAATTAACAGGTGCCCAAGCAATTTCATGCTAGAATCATCATCCGGATGCCAAAATAAACTAAATACAGCAAAAGATTTGAGTGCACAACGTTTGGTTTAGGTTTGACAGCCATAATCACCTTTTTATTGCTTTAAATGCGTTTTTAGCGCATGATTGTACATTTGAGCTGAATGTGTCAAAATCTTAAAAATTAACAGGTGCCCAAGCAATTTCATGCTAGAATCATCATCCGGATGCCAAAATAAACTAAATACAGCAAAAGATTTGAGTGCACAACGTTTGGTTTAGATTTGACAGCCATAATCAGCAATTGTGTACATTTGAGCTGAATGTGTCAAAATCTTAAAAATTAACAGGTGCCCAAGCAATTTCATGCTAGAATCATCATCCGGATGCCAAAATAAACTAAATACAGCAAAAGATTTGAGTGCACAACGTTTGGTTTAGGTTTGACAGCCATAATCACCTTTTTATTGCTTTAAATGCGTTTTTAGCGCATGATTGTACATTTGAGCTGAATGTGTCAAAATCTTAAAAATTAACAGGTGCCCAAGCAATTTAATGCTAGAATCATCATCCGGATGCCAAAATAAACAAAATACAGCAAAAGATTTGAGTGCACAACGTTTGGTTTAGATTTGACAGCCATAATCAGCAATTGTGTACATTTGAGCTGAATGTGTCAAAATCTTAAAAATTAACAGGTGCCCAAGCAATTTCATGCTAGAATCATCATCCGGATGCCAAAATAAACTAAATACAGCAAAAGATTTGAGTGCACTACGTTTGGTTTAGGTTTGACAGCCATAATCACCTTTTTATTGCTTTAAATGCGTTTTTAGCGCATGATTGTACATTTGAGCTGAATGTGTCAAAATCTTAAAAATTAACAGGTGCCCAAGCAATTTAATGCTAGAATCATCATCCGGATGCCAAAATAAACTAAATACAGCAAAAGATTTGAGTGCACAACGTTTGGTTTAGATTTGACAGCCATAATCAGCAATTGTGTACATTTGAGCTGAATGTGTCAAAATCTTAAAAATTAACAGGTGCCCAAGCAATTTCATGCTAGAATCATCATCCGGATGCCAAAATAAACTAAATACAGCAAAAGATTTGAGTGCACAACGTTTGGTTTAGGTTTGACAGCCATAATCAGCAATTGTGTACATTTGAGCTGAATGTGTCAAAATCTTAAAAATTAACAGGTGCCCAAGCAATTTCATGCTAGAATCATCATCCGGATGCCAAAATAAACTAAATACAGCAATAGATTTGAGTGCACTACGTTTGGTTTAGGTTTGACAGCCATAATCACCTTTTTATTGCTTTAAATGCGTTTTTAGCGCATGATTGTGCATTTGAGCTGAATGTGTCAAAATCTTAAAAATTAACAGGTGCCCAAGCAATTTCATGCTAGAATCATCATCCGGATGCCAAAATAAACTAAATACAGCAAAAGATTTGAGTGCACAACGTTTGGTTTAGATTTGACAGCCATAATCAGCAATTGTGTACATTTGAGCTGAATGTGTCAAAATCTTAAAAATTAACAGGTGCCCAAGCAATTTCATGCTAGAATCATCATCCGGATGCCAAAATAAACTAAATACAGCAAAAGATTTGAGTGCACAACGTTTGGTTTAGGTTTGACAGCCATAATCACCTTTTTATTGCTTTAAATGCGTTTTTAGCGCATGATTGTACATTTGAGCTGAATGTGTCAAAATCTTAAAAATTAACAGGTGCCCAAGCAATTTCATGCTAGAATCATCATCCGGAGGCCAAAATAAACTAAATACAGCAAAAGATTTGAGTGCACAACGTTTGGTTTAGATTTGACAGCCATAATCAGCAATTGTGTACATTTGAGCTGAATGTGTCAAAATCTTAAAAATTAACAGGTGCCCAAGCAATTTCATGCTAGAATCATCATCCGGATGCCAAAATAAACTAAATACAGCAAAAGATTTGAGTGCACAACGTTTGGTTTAGGTTTGACAGCCATAATCACCTTTTATTGCTTTAAATGCGTTTTTAGCGCATGATTGTACATTTGAGCTGAATGTGTCAAAATCTTAAAAATTAACAGGTGCCCAAGCAATTTCATGCTAGAATCATCATCCGGATGCCAAAATAAACTAAATACAGCAAAAGATTTGAGTGCACAACGTTTGGTTTAGATTTGACAGCCATAATCAGCAATTGTGTACATTTGAGCTGAATGTGTCAAAATCTTAAAAATTAACAGGTGCCCAAGCAATTTAATGCTAGAATCATCATCCGGATGCCAAAATAAACAAAATACAGCAAAAGATTTGAGTGCACAACGTTTGGTTTAGATTTGACAGCCATAATCAGCAATTGTGTACATTTGAGCTGAATGTGTCAAAATCTTAAAAATTAACAGGTGCCCAAGCAATTTCATGCTAGAATCATCATCCGGATGCCAAAATAAACTAAATACAGCAAAAGATTTGAGTGCACAACGTTTGGTTTAGGTTTGACAGCCATAATCACCTTTTTATTGCTTTAAATGCGTTTTTAGCGCATGATTGTACATTTGAGCTGAATGTGTCAAAATCTTAAAAATTAACAGGTGCCCAAGCAATTTCATGCTAGAATCATCATCCGGAGGCCAAAATAAACTAAATACAGCAAAAGATTTGAGTGCACAACGTTTGGTTTAGATTTGACAGCCATAATCAGCAATTGTGTACATTTGAGCTGAATGTGTCAAAATCTTAAAAATTAACAGGTGCCCAAGCAATTTCATGCTAGAATCATCATCCGGATGCCAAAATAAACTAAATACAGCAAAAGATTTGAGTGCACAACGTTTGGTTTAGATTTGACAGCCATAATCAGCAATTGTGTACATTTGAGCTGAATGTGTCAAAATCTTAAAAATTAACAGGTGCCCAAGCAATTTCATGCTAGAATCATCATCCGGATGCCAAAATAAACTAAATACAGCAAAAGATTTGAGTGCACAACGTTTGGTTTAGGTTTGACAGCCATAATCACCTTTTTATTGCTTTAAATGCGTTTTTAGCGCATGATTGTACATTTGAGCTGAATGTGTCAAAATCTTAAAAATTAACAGGTGCCCAAGCAATTTCATGCTAGAATCATCATCCGGATGCCAAAATAAACTAAATACAGCAAAAGATTTGAGTGCACAACGTTTGGTTTAGATTTGACAGCCATAATCAGCAATTGTGTACATTTGAGCTGAATGTGTCAAAATCTTAAAAATTAACAGGTGCCCAAGCAATTTCATGCTAGAATCATCATCCGGATGCCAAAATAAACTAAATACAGCAAAAGATTTGAGTGCACAACGTTTGGTTTAGGTTTGACAGCCATAATCACCTTTTTATTGCTTTAAATGCGTTTTTAGCGCATGATTGTACATTTGAGCTGAATGTGTCAAAATCTTAAAAATTAACAGGTGCCCAAGCAATTTCATGCTAGAATCATCATCCGGATGCCAAAATAAACTAAATACAGCAAAAGATTTGAGTGCACAACGTTTGGTTTAGATTTGACAGCCATAATCAGCAATTGTGTACATTTGAGCTGAATGTGTCAAAATCTTAAAAATTAACAGGTGCCCAAGCAATTTCATGCTAGAATCATCATCCGGATGCCAAAATAAACTAAATACAGCAAAAGATTTGAGTGCACAACGTTTGGTTTAGGTTTGACAGCCATAATCACCTTTTTATTGCTTTAAATGCGTTTTTAGCGCATGATTGTACATTTGAGCTGAATGTGTCAAAATCTTAAAAATTAACAGGTGCCCAAGCAATTTCATGCTAGAATCATCATCCGGATGCCAAAATAAACTAAATACAGCAAAAGATTTGAGTGCACAACGTTTGGTTTAGATTTGACAGCCATAATCAGCAATTGTGTACATTTGAGCTGAATGTGTCAAAATCTTAAAAATTAACAGGTGCCCAAGCAATTTCATGCTAGAATCATCATCCGGATGCCAAAATAAACTAAATACAGCAAAAGATTTGAGTGCACAACGTTTGGTTTAGGTTTGACAGCCATAATCACCTTTTTATTGCTTTAAATGCGTTTTTAGCGCATGATTGTACATTTGAGCTGAATGTGTCAAAATCTTAAAAATTAACAGGTGCCCAAGCAATTTAATGCTAGAATCATCATCCGGATGCCAAAATAAACAAAATACAGCAAAAGATTTGAGTGCACAACGTTTGGTTTAGATTTGACAGCCATAATCAGCAATTGTGTACATTTGAGCTGAATGTGTCAAAATCTTAAAAATTAACAGGTGCCCAAGCAATTTCATGCTAGAATCATCATCCGGATGCCAAAATAAACTAAATACAGCAAAAGATTTGAGTGCACTACGTTTGGTTTAGGTTTGACAGCCATAATCACCTTTTTATTGCTTTAAATGCGTTTTTAGCGCATGATTGTACATTTGAGCTGAATGTGTCAAAATCTTAAAAATTAACAGGTGCCCAAGCAATTTAATGCTAGAATCATCATCCGGATGCCAAAATAAACTAAATACAGCAAAAGATTTGAGTGCACAACGTTTGGTTTAGATTTGACAGCCATAATCAGCAATTGTGTACATTTGAGCTGAATGTGTCAAAATCTTAAAAATTAACAGGTGCCCAAGCAATTTCATGCTAGAATCATCATCCGGATGCCAAAATAAACTAAATACAGCAAAAGATTTGAGTGCACAACGTTTGGTTTAGGTTTGACAGCCATAATCAGCAATTGTGTACATTTGAGCTGAATGTGTCAAAATCTTAAAAATTAACAGGTGCCCAAGCAATTTCATGCTAGAATCATCATCCGGATGCCAAAATAAACTAAATACAGCAATAGATTTGAGTGCACTACGTTTGGTTTAGGTTTGACAGCCATAATCACCTTTTTATTGCTTTAAATGCGTTTTTAGCGCATGATTGTACATTTGAGCTGAATGTGTCAAAATCTTAAAAATTAACAGGTGCCCAAGCAATTTCATGCTAGAATCATCATCCGGAGGCCAAAATAAACTAAATACAGCAAAAGATTTGAGTGCACAACGTTTGGTTTAGATTTGACAGCCATAATCAGCAATTGTGTACATTTGAGCTGAATGTGTCAAAATCTTAAAAATTAACAGGTGCCCAAGCAATTTCATGCTAGAATCATCATCCGGATGCCAAAATAAACTAAATACAGCAAAAGATTTGAGTGCACAACGTTTGGTTTAGGTTTGACAGCCATAATCACCTTTTTATTGCTTTAAATGCGTTTTTAGCGCATGATTGTACATTTGAGCTGAATGTGTCAAAATCTTAAAAATTAACAGGTGCCCAAGCAATTTCATGCTAGAATCATCATCCGGATGCCAAAATAAACTAAATACAGCAAAAGATTTGAGTGCACAACGTTTGGTTTAGATTTGACAGCCATAATCAGCAATTGTGTACATTTGAGCTGAATGTGTCAAAATCTTAAAAATTAACAGGTGCCCAAGCAATTTAATGCTAGAATCATCATCCGGATGCCAAAATAAACAAAATACAGCAAAAGATTTGAGTGCACAACGTTTGGTTTAGATTTGACAGCCATAATCAGCAATTGTGTACATTTGAGCTGAATGTGTCAAAATCTTAAAAATTAACAGGTGCCCAAGCAATTTCATGCTAGAATCATCATCCGGATGCCAAAATAAACTAAATACAGCAAAAGATTTGAGTGCACAACGTTTGGTTTAGGTTTGACAGCCATAATCACCTTTTTATTGCTTTAAATGCGTTTTTAGCGCATGATTGTACATTTGAGCTGAATGTGTCAAAATCTTAAAAATTAACAGGTGCCCAAGCAATTTCATGCTAGAATCATCATCCGGAGGCCAAAATAAACTAAATACAGCAAAAGATTTGAGTGCACAACGTTTGGTTTAGATTTGACAGCCATAATCAGCAATTGTGTACATTTGAGCTGAATGTGTCAAAATCTTAAAAATTAACAGGTGCCCAAGCAATTTCATGCTAGAATCATCATCCGGATGCCAAAATAAACTAAATACAGCAAAAGATTTGAGTGCACAACGTTTGGTTTAGATTTGACAGCCATAATCAGCAATTGTGTACATTTGAGCTGAATGTGTCAAAATCTTAAAAATTAACAGGTGCCCAAGCAATTTCATGCTAGAATCATCATCCGGATGCCAAAATAAACTAAATACAGCAAAAGATTTGAGTGCACAACGTTTGGTTTAGGTTTGACAGCCATAATCACCTTTTTATTGCTTTAAATGCGTTTTTAGCGCATGATTGTACATTTGAGCTGAATGTGTCAAAATCTTAAAAATTAACAGGTGCCCAAGCAATTTCATGCTAGAATCATCATCCGGATGCCAAAATAAACTAAATACAGCAAAAGATTTGAGTGCACAACGTTTGGTTTAGATTTGACAGCCATAATCAGCAATTGTGTACATTTGAGCTGAATGTGTCAAAATCTTAAAAATTAACAGGTGCCCAAGCAATTTCATGCTAGAATCATCATCCGGATGCCAAAATAAACTAAATACAGCAAAAGATTTGAGTGCACAACGTTTGGTTTAGGTTTGACAGCCATAATCACCTTTTTATTGCTTTAAATGCGTTTTTAGCGCATGATTGTACATTTGAGCTGAATGTGTCAAAATCTTAAAAATTAACAGGTGCCCAAGCAATTTCATGCTAGAATCATCATCCGGATGCCAAAATAAACTAAATACAGCAAAAGATTTGAGTGCACAACGTTTGGTTTAGATTTGACAGCCATAATCAGCAATTGTGTACATTTGAGCTGAATGTGTCAAAATCTTAAAAATTAACAGGTGCCCAAGCAATTTCATGCTAGAATCATCATCCGGATGCCAAAATAAACTAAATACAGCAAAAGATTTGAGTGCACAACGTTTGGTTTAGGTTTGACAGCCATAATCACCTTTTTATTGCTTTAAATGCGTTTTTAGCGCATGATTGTACATTTGAGCTGAATGTGTCAAAATCTTAAAAATTAACAGGTGCCCAAGCAATTTCATGCTAGAATCATCATCCGGAGGCCAAAATAAACTAAATACAGCAAAAGATTTGAGTGCACAACGTTTGGTTTAGATTTGACAGCCATAATCAGCAATTGTGTACATTTGAGCTGAATGTGTCAAAATCTTAAAAATTAACAGGTGCCCAAGCAATTTCATGCTAGAATCATCATCCGGATGCCAAAATAAACTAAATACAGCAAAAGATTTGAGTGCACAACGTTTGGTTTAGATTTGACAGCCATAATCAGCAATTGTGTACATTTGAGCTGAATGTGTCAAAAACTTAAAAATTAACAGGTGCCCAAGCAATTTCATGCTAGAATCATCATCCGGATGCCAAAATAAACTAAATACAGCAAAAGATTTGAGTGCACAACGTTTGGTTTAGGTTTGACAGCCATAATCACCTTTTTATTGCTTTAAATGCGTTTTTAGCGCATGATTGTACATTTGAGCTGAATGTGTCAAAATCTTAAAAATTAACAGGTGCCCAAGCAATTTCATGCTAGAATCATCATCCGGATGCCAAAATAAACTAAATACAGCAAAAGATTTGAGTGCACAACGTTTGGTTTAGATTTGACAGCCATAATCAGCAATTGTGTACATTTGAGCTGAATGTGTCAAAATCTTAAAAATTAACAGGTGCCCAAGCAATTTCATGCTAGAATCATCATCCGGATGCCAAAATAAACTAAATACAGCAAAAGATTTGAGTGCACAACGTTTGGTTTAGGTTTGACAGCCATAATCACCTTTTTATTGCTTTAAATGCGTTTTTAGCGCATGATTGTACATTTGAGCTGAATGTGTCAAAATCTTAAAAATTAACAGGTGCCCAAGCAATTTCATGCTAGAATCATCATCCGGATGCCAAAATAAACTAAATACAGCAAAAGATTTGAGTGCACAACGTTTGGTTTAGATTTGACAGCCATAATCAGCAATTGTGTACATTTGAGCTGAATGTGTCAAAATCTTAAAAATTAACAGGTGCCCAAGCAATTTCATGCTAGAATCATCATCCGGATGCCAAAATAAACTAAATACAGCAAAAGATTTGAGTGCACAACGTTTGGTTTAGGTTTGACAGCCATAATCACCTTTTTATTGCTTTAAATGCGTTTTTAGCGCATGATTGTACATTTGAGCTGAATGTGTCAAAATCTTAAAAATTAACAGGTGCCCAAGCAATTTAATGCTAGAATCATCATCCGGATGCCAAAATAAACAAAATACAGCAAAAGATTTGAGTGCACAACGTTTGGTTTAGATTTGACAGCCATAATCAGCAATTGTGTACATTTGAGCTGAATGTGTCAAAATCTTAAAAATTAACAGGTGCCCAAGCAATTTCATGCTAGAATCATCATCCGGATGCCAAAATAAACTAAATACAGCAAAAGATTTGAGTGCACTACGTTTGGTTTAGGTTTGACAGCCATAATCACCTTTTTATTGCTTTAAATGCGTTTTTAGCGCATGATTGTACATTTGAGCTGAATGTGTCAAAATCTTAAAAATTAACAGGTGCCCAAGCAATTTAATGCTAGAATCATCATCCGGATGCCAAAATAAACTAAATACAGCAAAAGATTTGAGTGCACAACGTTTGGTTTAGATTTGACAGCCATAATCAGCAATTGTGTACATTTGAGCTGAATGTGTCAAAATCTTAAAAATTAACAGGTGCCCAAGCAATTTCATGCTAGAATCATCATCCGGATGCCAAAATAAACTAAATACAGCAAAAGATTTGAGTGCACAACGTTTGGTTTAGGTTTGACAGCCATAATCAGCAATTGTGTACATTTGAGCTGAATGTGTCAAAATCTTAAAAATTAACAGGTGCCCAAGCAATTTCATGCTAGAATCATCATCCGGATGCCAAAATAAACTAATTACAGCAAAAGATTTGAGTGCACAACGTTTGGTTTAGATTTGACAGCCATAATCAGCAATTGTGTACATTTGAGCTGAATGTGTCAAAATCTTAAAAATTAACAGGTGCCCAAGCAATTTCATGCTAGAATCATCATCCGGATGCCAAAATAAACTAAATACAGCAAAAGATTTGAGTGCACAACGTTTGGTTTAGGTTTGACAGCCATAATCACCTTTTTATTGCTTTAAATGCGTTTTTAGCGCATGATTGTACATTTGAGCTGAATGTGTCAAAATCTTAAAAATTAACAGGTGCCCAAGCAATTTCATGCTAGAATCATCATCCGGATGCCAAAATAAACTAAATACAGCAAAAGATTTGAGTGCACAACGTTTGGTTTAGATTTGACAGCCATAATCAGCAATTGTGTACATTTGAGCTGAATGTGTCAAAATCTTAAAAATTAACAGGTGCCCAAGCAATTTCATGCTAGAATCATCATCCGGATGCCAAAATAAACTAAATACAGCAAAAGATTTGAGTGCACAACGTTTGGTTTAGGTTTGACAGCCATAATCACCTTTTTATTGCTTTAAATGCGTTTTTAGCGCATGATTGTACATTTGAGCTGAATGTGTCAAAATCTTAAAAATTAACAGGTGCCCAAGCAATTTAATGCTAGAATCATCATCCGGATGCCAAAATAAACAAAATACAGCAAAAGATTTGAGTGCACAACGTTTGGTTTAGATTTGACAGCCATAATCAGCAATTGTGTACATTTGAGCTGAATGTGTCAAAATCTTAAAAATTAACAGGTGCCCAAGCAATTTCATGCTAGAATCATCATCCGGATGCCAAAATAAACTAAATACAGCAATAGATTTGAGTGCACTACGTTTGGTTTAGGTTTGACAGCCATAATCACCTTTTTATTGCTTTAAATGCGTTTTTAGCGCATGATTGTGCATTTGAGCTGAATGTGTCAAAATCTTAAAAATTAACAGGTGCCCAAGCAATTTCATGCTAGAATCATCATCCGGATGCCAAAATAAACTAAATACAGCAAAAGATTTGAGTGCACAACGTTTGGTTTAGATTTGACAGCCATAATCAGCAATTGTGTACATTTGAGCTGAATGTGTCAAAATCTTAAAAATTAACAGGTGCCCAAGCAATTTCATGCTAGAATCATCATCCGGATGCCAAAATAAACTAAATACAGCAAAAGATTTGAGTGCACAACGTTTGGTTTAGGTTTGACAGCCATAATCACCTTTTTATTGCTTTAAATGCGTTTTTAGCGCATGATTGTACATTTGAGCTGAATGTGTCAAAATCTTAAAAATTAACAGGTGCCCAAGCAATTTCATGCTAGAATCATCATCCGGAGGCCAAAATAAACTAAATACAGCAAAAGATTTGAGTGCACAACGTTTGGTTTAGATTTGACAGCCATAATCAGCAATTGTGTACATTTGAGCTGAATGTGTCAAAATCTTAAAAATTAACAGGTGCCCAAGCAATTTCATGCTAGAATCATCATCCGGATGCCAAAATAAACTAAATACAGCAAAAGATTTGAGTGCACAACGTTTGGTTTAGGTTTGACAGCCATAATCACCTTTTTATTGCTTTAAATGCGTTTTTAGCGCATGATTGTACATTTGAGCTGAATGTGTCAAAATCTTAAAAATTAACAGGTGCCCAAGCAATTTCATGCTAGAATCATCATCCGGAGGCCAAAATAAACTAAATACAGCAAAAGATTTGAGTGCACAACGTTTGGTTTAGATTTGACAGCCATAATCAGCAATTGTGTACATTTGAGCTGAATGTGTCAAAATCTTAAAAATTAACAGGTGCCCAAGCAATTTCATGCTAGAATCATCATCCGGATGCCAAAATAAACTAAATACAGCAAAAGATTTGAGTGCACAACGTTTGGTTTAGGTTTGACAGCCATAATCACCTTTTTATTGCTTTAAATGCGTTTTTAGCGCATGATTGTACATTTGAGCTGAATGTGTCAAAATCTTAAAAATTAACAGGTGCCCAAGCAATTTCATGCTAGAATCATCATCCGGATGCCAAAATAAACTAAATACAGCAAAAGATTTGAGTGCACAACGTTTGGTTTAGATTTGACAGCCATAATCAGCAATTGTGTACATTTGAGCTGAATGTGTCAAAATCTTAAAAATTAACAGGTGCCCAAGCAATTTCATGCTAGAATCATCATCCGGATGCCAAAATAAACTAAATACAGCAAAAGATTTGAGTGCACAACGTTTGGTTTAGGTTTGACAGCCATAATCACCTTTTTATTGCTTTAAATGCGTTTTTAGCGCATGATTGTACATTTGAGCTGAATGTGTCAAAATCTTAAAAATTAACAGGTGCCCAAGCAATTTCATGCTAGAATCATCATCCGGATGCCAAAATAAACTAAATACAGCAAAAGATTTGAGTGCACAACGTTTGGTTTAGATTTGACAGCCATAATCAGCAATTGTGTACATTTGAGCTGAATGTGTCAAAATCTTAAAAATTAACAGGTGCCCAAGCAATTTCATGCTAGAATATCATACGGATGCCAAAATAAACTAAATACAGCAAAAGATTTGAGTGCACAACGTTTGGTTTAGATTTGACAGCCATAATCAGCAATTGTGTACATTTGAGCTGAATGTGTCAAAATCTTAAAAATTAACAGGTGCCCAAGCAATTTCATGCTAGAATCATCATCCGGATGCCAAAATAAACTAAATACAGCAAAAGATTTGAGTGCACAACGTTTGGTTTAGGTTTGACAGCCATAATCACCTTTTTATTGCTTTAAATGCGTTTTTAGCGCATGATTGTACATTTGAGCTGAATGTGTCAAAATCTTAAAAATTAACAGGTGCCCAAGCAATTTCATGCTAGAATCATCATCCGGATGCCAAAATAAACTAAATACAGCAAAAGATTTGAGTGCACAACGTTTGGTTTAGATTTGACAGCCATAATCAGCAATTGTGTACATTTGAGCTGAATGTGTCAAAATCTTAAAGATTAACAGGTGCCCAAGCAATTTCATGCTAGAATCATCATCCGGATGCCAAAATAAACTAAATACAGCAAAAGATTTGAGTGCACAACGTTTGGTTTAGGTTTGACAGCCATAATCACCTTTTTATTGCTTTAAATGCGTTTTTAGCGCATGATTGTACATTTGAGCTGAATGTGTCAAAATCTTAAAAATTAACAGGTGCCCAAGCAATTTCATGCTAGAATCATCATCCGGATGCCAAAATAAACAAAATACAGCAAAAGATTTGAGTGCACAACGTTTGGTTTAGATTTGACAGCCATAATCAGCAATTGTGTACATTTGAGCTGAATGTGTCAAAATCTTAAAAATTAACAGGTGCCCAAGCAATTTCATGCTAGAATCATCATCCGGATGCCAAAATAAACTAAATACAGCAAAAGATTTGAGTGCACAACGTTTGGTTTAGATTTGACAGCCATAATCAGCAATTGTGTACATTTGAGCTGAATGTGTCAAAATCTTAAAAATTAACAGGTGCCCAAGCAATTTCATGGTAGAATCATCATCCGGATGCCAAAATAAACTAAATACAGCAAAAGATTTGAGTGCACAACGTTTGGTTTAGGTTTGACAGCCATAATCACCTTTTTATTGCTTTAAATGCGTTTTTAGCGCATGATTGTACATTTGAGCTGAATGTGTCAAAATCTTAAAAATTAACAGGTGCCCAAGCAATTTCATGCAAGAATCATCATCCGGATGCCAAAATAAACTAAATACAGCAAAAGATTTGAGTGCACAACGTTTGGTTTAGATTTGACAGCCATAATCAGCAATTGTGTACATTTGAGCTGAATGTGTCAAAATCTTAAAAATTAACAGGTGCCCAAGCAATTTCATGCTAGAATCATCATCCGGATGCCAAAATAAACTAAATACAGCAAAAGATTTGAGTGCACAACGTTTGGTTTAGGTTTGACAGCCATAATCACCTTTTTATTGCTTTAAATGCGTTTTTAGCGCATGATTGTACATTTGAGGTGAATGTGTCAAAATCTTAAAAATTAACAGGTGCCCAAGCAATTTCATGCTAGAATCATCATCCGGATGCCAAAATAAACTAAATACAGCAAAAGATTTGAGTGCACAACGTTTGGTTTAGGTTTGACAGCCATAATCACCTTTTTATTGCTTTAAATGCGTTTTTAGCGCATGATTGTACATTTGAGCTGAATGTGTCAAAATCTTAAAAATTAACAGGTGCCCAAGCAATTTCATGCTAGAATCATCATCCGGATGCCAAAATAAACTAAATACAGCAAAAGATTTGAGTGCACAACGTTTGGTTTAGATTTGACAGCCATAATCAGCAATTGTGTACATTTGAGCTGAATGTGTCAAAATCTTAAAAATTAACAGGTGCCCAAGCAATTTAATGCTAGAATCATCATCCGGATGCCAAAATAAACAAAATACAGCAAAAGATTTGAGTGCACAACGTTTGGTTTAGATTTGACAGCCATAATCAGCAATTGTGTACATTTGAGCTGAATGTGTCAAAATCTTAAAAATTAACAGGTGCCCAAGCAATTTCATGCTAGAATCATCATCCGGATGCCAAAATAAACTAAATACAGCAAAAGATTTGAGTGCACAACGTTTGGTTTAGGTTTGACAGCCATAATCACCTTTTTATTGCTTTAAATGCGTTTTTAGCGCATGATTGTACATTTGAGCTGAATGTGTCAAAATCTTAAAAATTAACAGGTGCCCAAGCAATTTCATGCTAGAATCATCATCCGGAGGCCAAAATAAACTAAATACAGCAAAAGATTTGAGTGCACAACGTTTGGTTTAGATTTGACAGCCATAATCAGCAATTGTGTACATTTGAGCTGAATGTGTCAAAATCTTAAAAATTAACAGGTGCCCAAGCAATTTCATGCTAGAATCATCATCCGGATGCCAAAATAAACTAAATACAGCAAAAGATTTGAGTGCACAACGTTTGGTTTAGATTTGACAGCCATAATCAGCAATTGTGTACATTTGAGCTGAATGTGTCAAAATCTTAAAAATTAACAGGTGCCCAAGCAATTTCATGCTAGAATCATCATCCGGATGCCAAAATAAACTAAATACAGCAAAAGATTTGAGTGCACAACGTTTGGTTTAGGTTTGACAGCCATAATCACCTTTTTATTGCTTTAAATGCGTTTTTAGCGCATGATTGTACATTTGAGCTGAATGTGTCAAAATCTTAAAAATTAACAGGTGCCCAAGCAATTTCATGCTAGAATCATCATCCGGATGCCAAAATAAACTAAATACAGCAAAAGATTTGAGTGCACAACGTTTGGTTTAGATTTGACAGCCATAATCAGCAATTGTGTACATTTGAGCTGAATGTGTCAAAATCTTAAAAATTAACAGGTGCCCAAGCAATTTCATGCTAGAATCATCATCCGGATGCCAAAATAAATTAATACAGCAAAAGATTTGAGTGCACAACGTTTGGTTTAGGTTTGACAGCCATAATCACCTTTTTATTGCTTTAAATGCGTTTTTAGCGCATGATTGTACATTTGAGCTGAATGTGTCAAAATCTTAAAAATTAACAGGTGCCCAAGCAATTTCATGCTAGAATCATCATCCGGATGCCAAAATAAACTAAATACAGCAAAAGATTTGAGTGCACAACGTTTGGTTTAGATTTGACAGCCATAATCAGCAATTGTGTACATTTGAGCTGAATGTGTCAAAATCTTAAAAATTAACAGGTGCCCAAGCAATTTCATGCTAGAATCATCATCCGGATGCCAAAATAAACTAAATACAGCAAAAGATTTGAGTGCACAACGTTTGGTTTAGGTTTGACAGCCATAATCACCTTTTTATTGCTTTAAATGCGTTTTTAGCGCATGATTGTACATTTGAGCTGAATGTGTCAAAATCTTAAAAATTAACAGGTGCCCAAGCAATTTCATGCTAGAATCATCATCCGGATGCCAAAATAAACTAAATACAGCAAAAGATTTGAGTGCACAACGTTTGGTTTAGATTTGACAGCCATAATCAGCAATTGTGTACATTTGAGCTGAATGTGTCAAAATCTTAAAAATTAACAGGTGCCCAAGCAATTTCATGCTAGAATCATCATCCGGATGCCAAAATAAACTAAATACAGCAAAAGATTTGAGTGCACTACGTTTGGTTTAGGTTTGACAGCCATAATCACCTTTTTATTGCTTTAAATGCGTTTTTAGCGCATGATTGTACATTTGAGCTGAATGTGTCAAAATCTTAAAAATTAACAGGTGCCCAAGCAATTTAATGCTAGAATCATCATCCGGATGCCAAAATAAACTAAATACAGCAAAAGATTTGAGTGCACAACGTTTGGTTTAGATATGACAGCCATAATCAGCAATTGTGTACATTTGAGCTGAATGTGTCAAAATCTTAAAAATTAACAGGTGCCCAAGCAATTTCATGCTAGAATCATCATCCGGATGCCAAAATAAACTAAATACAGCAAAAGATTTGAGTGCACAACGTTTGGTTTAGGTTTGACAGCCATAATCACCTTTTTATTGCTTTAAATGCGTTTTTAGCGCATGATTGTACATTTGAGCTGAATGTGTCAAAATCTTAAAAATTAACAGGTGCCCAAGCAATTTCATGCTAGAATCATCATCCGGATGCCAAAATAAACTAAATACAGCAAAAGATTTGAGTGCACAACGTTTGGTTTAGATTTGACAGCCATAATCAGCAATTGTGTACATTTGAGCTGAATGTGTCAAAATCTTAAAAATTAACAGGTGCCCAAGCAATTTCATGCTAGAATCATCATCCGGATGCCAAAATAAACTAAATACAGCAAAAGATTTGAGTGCACAACGTTTGGTTTAGATTTGACAGCCATAATCAGCAATTGTGTACATTTGAGCTGAATGTGTCAAAATCTTAAAAATTAACAGGTGCCCAAGCAATTTCATGCTAAAATCATCATCCGGATGCCAAAATAAACTAAATACAGCAAAAGATTTGAGTGCACAACGTTTGGTTTAGGTTTGACAGCCATAATCACCTTTTTATTGCTTTAAATGCGTTTTTAGCGCATGATTGTACATTTGAGCTGAATGTGTCAAAATCTTAAAAATTAACAGGTGCCCAAGCAATTTCATGCTAGAATCATCATCCGGATGCCAAAATAAACTAAATACAGCAAAAGATTTGAGTGCACAACGTTTGGTTTAGATTTGACAGCCATAATCAGCAATTGTGTACATTTGAGCTGAATGTGTCAAAATCTTAAAAATTAACAGGTGCCCAAGCAATTTCATGGTAGAATCATCATCCGGATGCCAAAATAAACTAAATACAGCAAAAGATTTGAGTGCACAACGTTTGGTTTAGGTTTGACAGCCATAATCACCTTTTTATTGCTTTAAATGCGTTTTTAGCGCATGATTGTACATTTGAGCTGAATGTGTCAAAATCTTAAAAATTAACAGGTGCCCAAGCAATTTCATGCTAGAATCATCATCCGGATGCCAAAATAAACTAAATACAGCAAAAGATTTGAGTGCACAACGTTTGGTTTAGGTTTGACAGCCATAATCACCTTTTTATTGCTTTAAATGCGTTTTTAGCGCATGATTGTACATTTGAGGTGAATGTGTCAAAATCTTAAAAATTAACAGGTGCCCAAGCAATTTCATGCTAGAATCATCATCCGGATGCCAAAATAAACTAAATACAGCAAAAGATTTGAGTGCACAACGTTTGGTTTAGGTTTGACAGCCATAATCACCTTTTTATTGCTTTAAATGCGTTTTTAGCGCATGATTGTACATTTGAGCTGAATGTGTCAAAATCTTAAAAATTAACAGGTGCCCAAGCAATTTCATGCTAGAATCATCATCCGGATGCCAAAATAAACAAAATACAGCAAAAGATTTGAGTGCACAACGTTTGGTTTAGATTTGACAGCCATAATCAGCAATTGTGTACATTTGAGCTGAATGTGTCAAAATCTTAAAAATTAACAGGTGCCCAAGCAATTTCATGCTAGAATCATCATCCGGATGCCAAAATAAACTAAATACAGCAAAAGATTTGAGTGCACAACGTTTGGTTTAGATTTGACAGCCATAATCAGCAATTGTGTACATTTGAGCTGAATGTGTCAAAATCTTAAAAATTAACAGGTGCCCAAGCAATTTCATGGTAGAATCATCATCCGGATGCCAAAATAAACTAAATACAGCAAAAGATTTGAGTGCACAACGTTTGGTTTAGGTTTGACAGCCATAATCACCTTTTTATTGCTTTAAATGCGTTTTTAGCGCATGATTGTACATTTGAGCTGAATGTGTCAAAATCTTAAAAATTAACAGGTGCCCAAGCAATTTCATGCAAGAATCATCATCCGGATGCCAAAATAAACTAAATACAGCAAAAGATTTGAGTGCACAACGTTTGGTTTAGATTTGACAGCCATAATCAGCAATTGTGTACATTTGAGCTGAATGTGTCAAAATCTTAAAAATTAACAGGTGCCCAAGCAATTTCATGCTAGAATCATCATCCGGATGCCAAAATAAACTAAATACAGCAAAAGATTTGAGTGCACAACGTTTGGTTTAGGTTTGACAGCCATAATCACCTTTTTATTGCTTTAAATGCGTTTTTAGCGCATGATTGTACATTTGAGGTGAATGTGTCAAAATCTTAAAAATTAACAGGTGCCCAAGCAATTTCATGCTAGAATCATCATCCGGATGCCAAAATAAACTAAATACAGCAAAAGATTTGAGTGCACAACGTTTGGTTTAGGTTTGACAGCCATAATCACCTTTTTATTGCTTTAAATGCGTTTTTAGCGCATGATTGTACATTTGAGCTGAATGTGTCAAAATCTTAAAAATTAACAGGTGCCCAAGCAATTTCATGCTAGAATCATCATCCGGATGCCAAAATAAACTAAATACAGCAAAAGATTTGAGTGCACAACGTTTGGTTTAGATTTGACAGCCATAATCAGCAATTGTGTACATTTGAGCTGAATGTGTCAAAATCTTAAAAATTAACAGGTGCCCAAGCAATTTAATGCTAGAATCATCATCCGGATGCCAAAATAAACAAAATACAGCAAAAGATTTGAGTGCACAACGTTTGGTTTAGATTTGACAGCCATAATCAGCAATTGTGTACATTTGAGCTGAATGTGTCAAAATCTTAAAAATTAACAGGTGCCCAAGCAATTTCATGCTAGAATCATCATCCGGATGCCAAAATAAACTAAATACAGCAAAAGATTTGAGTGCACAACGTTTGGTTTAGGTTTGACAGCCATAATCACCTTTTTATTGCTTTAAATGCGTTTTTAGCGCATGATTGTACATTTGAGCTGAATGTGTCAAAATCTTAAAAATTAACAGGTGCCCAAGCAATTTCATGCTAGAATCATCATCCGGAGGCCAAAATAAACTAAATACAGCAAAAGATTTGAGTGCACAACGTTTGGTTTAGATTTGACAGCCATAATCAGCAATTGTGTACATTTGAGCTGAATGTGTCAAAATCTTAAAAATTAACAGGTGCCCAAGCAATTTCATGCTAGAATCATCATCCGGATGACAAAATAAACTAAATACAGCAAAAGATTTGAGTGCACAACGTTTGGTTTAGATTTGACAGCCATAATCAGCAATTGTGTACATTTGAGCTGAATGTGTCAAAATCTTAAAAATTAACAGGTGCCCAAGCAATTTCATGCTAGAATCATCATCCGGATGCCAAAATAAATTAATACAGCAAAAGATTTGAGTGCACAACGTTTGGTTTAGGTTTGACAGCCATAATCACCTTTTTATTGCTTTAAATGCGTTTTTAGCGCATGATTGTACATTTGAGCTGAATGTGTCAAAATCTTAAAAATTAACAGGTGCCCAAGCAATTTCATGCTAGAATCATCATCCGGATGCCAAAATAAACTAAATACAGCAAAAGATTTGAGTGCACAACGTTTGGTTTAGATTTGACAGCCATAATCAGCAATTGTGTACATTTGAGCTGAATGTGTCAAAATCTTAAAAATTAACAGGTGCCCAAGCAATTTCATGCTAGAATCATCATCCGGATGCCAAAATAAACTAAATACAGCAAAAGATTTGAGTGCACAACGTTTGGTTTAGGTTTGACAGCCATAATCACCTTTTTATTGCTTTAAATGCGTTTTTAGCGCATGATTGTACATTTGAGCTGAATGTGTCAAAATCTTAAAAATTAACAGGTGCCCAAGCAATTTCATGCTAGAATCATCATCCGGATGCCAAAATAAACTAAATACAGCAAAAGATTTGAGTGCACAACGTTTGGTTTAGATTTGACAGCCATAATCAGCAATTGTGTACATTTGAGCTGAATGTGTCAAAATCTTAAAAATTAACAGGTGCCCAAGCAATTTCATGCTAGAATCATCATCCGGATGCCAAAATAAACTAAATACAGCAAAAGATTTGAGTGCACTACGTTTGGTTTAGGTTTGACAGCCATAATCACCTTTTTATTGCTTTAAATGCGTTTTTAGCGCATGATTGTACATTTGAGCTGAATGTGTCAAAATCTTAAAAATTAACAGGTGCCCAAGCAATTTAATGCTAGAATCATCATCCGGATGCCAAAATAAACTAAATACAGCAAAAGATTTGAGTGCACAACGTTTGGTTTAGATATGACAGCCATAATCAGCAATTGTGTACATTTGAGCTGAATGTGTCAAAATCTTAAAAATTAACAGGTGCCCAAGCAATTTCATGCTAGAATCATCATCCGGATGCCAAAATAAACTAAATACAGCAAAAGATTTGAGTGCACAACGTTTGGTTTAGGTTTGACAGCCATAATCACCTTTTTATTGCTTTAAATGCGTTTTTAGCGCATGATTGTACATTTGAGCTGAATGTGTCAAAATCTTAAAAATTAACAGGTGCCCAAGCAATTTCATGCTAGAATCATCATCCGGATGCCAAAATAAACTAAATACAGCAAAAGATTTGAGTGCACAACGTTTGGTTTAGATTTGACAGCCATAATCAGCAATTGTGTACATTTGAGCTGAATGTGTCAAAATCTTAAAAATTAACAGGTGCCCAAGCAATTTCATGCTAGAATCATCATCCGGATGCCAAAATAAACTAAATACAGCAAAAGATTTGAGTGCACAACGTTTGGTTTAGATTTGACAGCCATAATCAGCAATTGTGTACATTTGAGCTGAATGTGTCAAAATCTTAAAAATTAACAGGTGCCCAAGCAATTTCATGCTAAAATCATCATCCGGATGCCAAAATAAACTAAATACAGCAAAAGATTTGAGTGCACAACGTTTGGTTTAGGTTTGACAGCCATAATCACCTTTTTATTGCTTTAAATGCGTTTTTAGCGCATGATTGTACATTTGAGCTGAATGTGTCAAAATCTTAAAAATTAACAGGTGCCCAAGCAATTTCATGCTAGAATCATCATCCGGATGCCAAAATAAACTAAATACAGCAAAAGATTTGAGTGCACAACGTTTGGTTTAGATTTGACAGCCATAATCAGCAATTGTGTACATTTGAGCTGAATGTGTCAAAATCTTAAAAATTAACAGGTGCCCAAGCAATTTCATGGTAGAATCATCATCCGGATGCCAAAATAAACTAAATACAGCAAAAGATTTGAGTGCACAACGTTTGGTTTAGGTTTGACAGCCATAATCACCTTTTTATTGCTTTAAATGCGTTTTTAGCGCATGATTGTACATTTGAGCTGAATGTGTCAAAATCTTAAAAATTAACAGGTGCCCAAGCAATTTCATGCTAGAATCATCATCCGGATGCCAAAATAAACTAAATACAGCAAAAGATTTGAGTGCACAACGTTTGGTTTAGGTTTGACAGCCATAATCACCTTTTTATTGCTTTAAATGCGTTTTTAGCGCATGATTGTACATTTGAGGTGAATGTGTCAAAATCTTAAAAATTAACAGGTGCCCAAGCAATTTCATGCTAGAATCATCATCCGGATGCCAAAATAAACTAAATACAGCAAAAGATTTGAGTGCACAACGTTTGGTTTAGGTTTGACAGCCATAATCACCTTTTTATTGCTTTAAATGCGTTTTTAGCGCATGATTGTACATTTGAGCTGAATGTGTCAAAATCTTAAAAATTAACAGGTGCCCAAGCAATTTCATGCTAGAATCATCATCCGGATGCCAAAATAAACAAAATACAGCAAAAGATTTGAGTGCACAACGTTTGGTTTAGATTTGACAGCCATAATCAGCAATTGTGTACATTTGAGCTGAATGTGTCAAAATCTTAAAAATTAACAGGTGCCCAAGCAATTTCATGCTAGAATCATCATCCGGATGCCAAAATAAACTAAATACAGCAAAAGATTTGAGTGCACAACGTTTGGTTTAGATTTGACAGCCATAATCAGCAATTGTGTACATTTGAGCTGAATGTGTCAAAATCTTAAAAATTAACAGGTGCCCAAGCAATTTCATGGTAGAATCATCATCCGGATGCCAAAATAAACTAAATACAGCAAAAGATTTGAGTGCACAACGTTTGGTTTAGGTTTGACAGCCATAATCACCTTTTTATTGCTTTAAATGCGTTTTTAGCGCATGATTGTACATTTGAGCTGAATGTGTCAAAATCTTAAAAATTAACAGGTGCCCAAGCAATTTCATGCAAGAATCATCATCCGGATGCCAAAATAAACTAAATACAGCAAAAGATTTGAGTGCACAACGTTTGGTTTAGATTTGACAGCCATAATCAGCAATTGTGTACATTTGAGCTGAATGTGTCAAAATCTTAAAAATTAACAGGTGCCCAAGCAATTTCATGCTAGAATCATCATCCGGATGCCAAAATAAACTAAATACAGCAAAAGATTTGAGTGCACAACGTTTGGTTTAGGTTTGACAGCCATAATCACCTTTTTATTGCTTTAAATGCGTTTTTAGCGCATGATTGTACATTTGAGGTGAATGTGTCAAAATCTTAAAAATTAACAGGTGCCCAAGCAATTTCATGCTAGAATCATCATCCGGATGCCAAAATAAACTAAATACAGCAAAAGATTTGAGTGCACAACGTTTGGTTTAGGTTTGACAGCCATAATCACCTTTTTATTGCTTTAAATGCGTTTTTAGCGCATGATTGTACATTTGAGCTGAATGTGTCAAAATCTTAAAAATTAACAGGTGCCCAAGCAATTTCATGCTAGAATCATCATCCGGATGCCAAAATAAACTAAATACAGCAAAAGATTTGAGTGCACAACGTTTGGTTTAGATTTGACAGCCATAATCAGCAATTGTGTACATTTGAGCTGAATGTGTCAAAATCTTAAAAATTAACAGGTGCCCAAGCAATTTAATGCTAGAATCATCATCCGGATGCCAAAATAAACAAAATACAGCAAAAGATTTGAGTGCACAACGTTTGGTTTAGATTTGACAGCCATAATCAGCAATTGTGTACATTTGAGCTGAATGTGTCAAAATCTTAAAAATTAACAGGTGCCCAAGCAATTTCATGCTAGAATCATCATCCGGATGCCAAAATAAACTAAATACAGCAAAAGATTTGAGTGCACAACGTTTGGTTTAGGTTTGACAGCCATAATCACCTTTTTATTGCTTTAAATGCGTTTTTAGCGCATGATTGTACATTTGAGCTGAATGTGTCAAAATCTTAAAAATTAACAGGTGCCCAAGCAATTTCATGCTAGAATCATCATCCGGAGGCCAAAATAAACTAAATACAGCAAAAGATTTGAGTGCACAACGTTTGGTTTAGATTTGACAGCCATAATCAGCAATTGTGTACATTTGAGCTGAATGTGTCAAAATCTTAAAAATTAACAGGTGCCCAAGCAATTTCATGCTAGAATCATCATCCGGATGCCAAAATAAACTAAATACAGCAAAAGATTTGAGTGCACAACGTTTGGTTTAGATTTGACAGCCATAATCAGCAATTGTGTACATTTGAGCTGAATGTGTCAAAATCTTAAAAATTAACAGGTGCCCAAGCAATTTCATGCTAGAATCATCATCCGGATGCCAAAATAAATTAATACAGCAAAAGATTTGAGTGCACAACGTTTGGTTTAGGTTTGACAGCCATAATCACCTTTTTATTGCTTTAAATGCGTTTTTAGCGCATGATTGTACATTTGAGCTGAATGTGTCAAAATCTTAAAAATTAACAGGTGCCCAAGCAATTTCATGCTAGAATCATCATCCGGATGCCAAAATAAACTAAATACAGCAAAAGATTTGAGTGCACAACGTTTGGTTTAGATTTGACAGCCATAATCAGCAATTGTGTACATTTGAGCTGAATGTGTCAAAATCTTAAAAATTAACAGGTGCCCAAGCAATTTCATGCTAGAATCATCATCCGGATGCCAAAATAAACTAAATACAGCAAAAGATTTGAGTGCACAACGTTTGGTTTAGGTTTGACAGCCATAATCACCTTTTTATTGCTTTAAATGCGTTTTTAGCGCATGATTGTACATTTGAGCTGAATGTGTCAAAATCTTAAAAATTAACAGGTGCCCAAGCAATTTCATGCTAGAATCATCATCCGGATGCCAAAATAAACTAAATACAGCAAAAGATTTGAGTGCACAACGTTTGGTTTAGATTTGACAGCCATAATCAGCAATTGTGTACATTTGAGCTGAATGTGTCAAAATCTTAAAAATTAACAGGTGCCCAAGCAATTTCATGCTAGAATCATCATCCGGATGCCAAAATAAACTAAATACAGCAAAAGATTTGAGTGCACTACGTTTGGTTTAGGTTTGACAGCCATAATCACCTTTTTATTGCTTTAAATGCGTTTTTAGCGCATGATTGTACATTTGAGCTGAATGTGTCAAAATCTTAAAAATTAACAGGTGCCCAAGCAATTTAATGCTAGAATCATCATCCGGATGCCAAAATAAACTAAATACAGCAAAAGATTTGAGTGCACAACGTTTGGTTTAGATATGACAGCCATAATCAGCAATTGTGTACATTTGAGCTGAATGTGTCAAAATCTTAAAAATTAACAGGTGCCCAAGCAATTTCATGCTAGAATCATCATCCGGATGCCAAAATAAACTAAATACAGCAAAAGATTTGAGTGCACAACGTTTGGTTTAGGTTTGACAGCCATAATCACCTTTTTATTGCTTTAAATGCGTTTTTAGCGCATGATTGTACATTTGAGCTGAATGTGTCAAAATCTTAAAAATTAACAGGTGCCCAAGCAATTTCATGCTAGAATCATCATCCGGATGCCAAAATAAACTAAATACAGCAAAAGATTTGAGTGCACAACGTTTGGTTTAGATTTGACAGCCATAATCAGCAATTGTGTACATTTGAGCTGAATGTGTCAAAATCTTAAAAATTAACAGGTGCCCAAGCAATTTCATGGTAGAATCATCATCCGGATGCCAAAATAAACTAAATACAGCAAAAGATTTGAGTGCACAACGTTTGGTTTAGGTTTGACAGCCATAATCACCTTTTTATTGCTTTAAATGCGTTTTTAGCGCATGATTGTACATTTGAGCTGAATGTGTCAAAATCTTAAAAATTAACAGGTGCCCAAGCAATTTCATGCTAGAATCATCATCCGGATGCCAAAATAAACTAAATACAGCAAAAGATTTGAGTGCACAACGTTTGGTTTAGGTTTGACAGCCATAATCACCTTTTTATTGCTTTAAATGCGTTTTTAGCGCATGATTGTACATTTGAGGTGAATGTGTCAAAATCTTAAAAATTAACAGGTGCCCAAGCAATTTCATGCTAGAATCATCATCCGGAGGCCAAAATAAACTAAATACAGCAAAAGATTTGAGTGCACAACGTTTGGTTTAGATTTGACAGCCATAATCAGCAATTGTGTACATTTGAGCTGAATGTGTCAAAATCTTAAAAATTAACAGGTGCCCAAGCAATTTCATGCTAGAATCATCATCCGGATGCCAAAATAAACTAAATACAGCAAAAGATTTGAGTGCACAACGTTTGGTTTAGATTTGACAGCCATAATCAGCAATTGTGTACATTTGAGCTGAATGTGTCAAAATCTTAAAAATTAACAGGTGCCCAAGCAATTTCATGGTAGAATCATCATCCGGATGCCAAAATAAACTAAATACAGCAAAAGATTTGAGTGCACAACGTTTGGTTTAGGTTTGACAGCCATAATCACCTTTTTATTGCTTTAAATGCGTTTTTAGCGCATGATTGTACATTTGAGCTGAATGTGTCAAAATCTTAAAAATTAACAGGTGCCCAAGCAATTTCATGCTAGAATCATCATCCGGATGCCAAAATAAACTAAATACAGCAAAAGATTTGAGTGCACAACGTTTGGTTTAGATTTGACAGCCATAATCAGCAATTGTGTACATTTGAGCTGAATGTGTCAAAATCTTAAAAATTAACAGGTGCCCAAGCAATTTCATGCTAGAATCATCATCCGGATGCCAAAATAAATTAATACAGCAAAAGATTTGAGTGCACAACGTTTGGTTTAGGTTTGACAGCCATAATCACCTTTTTATTGCTTTAAATGCGTTTTTAGCGCATGATTGTACATTTGAGCTGAATGTGTCAAAATCTTAAAAATTAACAGGTGCCCAAGCAATTTCATGCTAGAATCATCATCCGGATGCCAAAATAAACTAAATACAGCAAAAGATTTGAGTGCACAACGTTTGGTTTAGATTTGACAGCCATAATCAGCAATTGTGTACATTTGAGCTGAATGTGTCAAAATCTTAAAAATTAACAGGTGCCCAAGCAATTTCATGCTAGAATCATCATCCGGATGCCAAAATAAACTAAATACAGCAAAAGATTTGAGTGCACAACGTTTGGTTTAGGTTTGACAGCCATAATCACCTTTTTATTGCTTTAAATGCGTTTTTAGCGCATGATTGTACATTTGAGCTGAATGTGTCAAAATCTTAAAAATTAACAGGTGCCCAAGCAATTTCATGCTAGAATCATCATCCGGATGCCAAAATAAACTAAATACAGCAAAAGATTTGAGTGCACAACGTTTGGTTTAGATTTGACAGCCATAATCAGCAATTGTGTACATTTGAGCTGAATGTGTCAAAATCTTAAAAATTAACAGGTGCCCAAGCAATTTCATGCTAGAATCATCATCCGGATGCCAAAATAAACTAAATACAGCAAAAGATTTGAGTGCACTACGTTTGGTTTAGGTTTGACAGCCATAATCACCTTTTTATTGCTTTAAATGCGTTTTTAGCGCATGATTGTACATTTGAGCTGAATGTGTCAAAATCTTAAAAATTAACAGGTGCCCAAGCAATTTAATGCTAGAATCATCATCCGGATGCCAAAATAAACTAAATACAGCAAAAGATTTGAGTGCACAACGTTTGGTTTAGATATGACAGCCATAATCAGCAATTGTGTACATTTGAGCTGAATGTGTCAAAATCTTAAAAATTAACAGGTGCCCAAGCAATTTCATGCTAGAATCATCATCCGGATGCCAAAATAAACTAAATACAGCAAAAGATTTGAGTGCACAACGTTTGGTTTAGGTTTGACAGCCATAATCACCTTTTTATTGCTTTAAATGCGTTTTTAGCGCATGATTGTACATTTGAGCTGAATGTGTCAAAATCTTAAAAATTAACAGGTGCCCAAGCAATTTCATGCTAGAATCATCATCCGGATGCCAAAATAAACTAAATACAGCAAAAGATTTGAGTGCACAACGTTTGGTTTAGATTTGACAGCCATAATCAGCAATTGTGTACATTTGAGCTGAATGTGTCAAAATCTTAAAAATTAACAGGTGCCCAAGCAATTTCATGCTAGAATCATCATCCGGATGCCAAAATAAACTAAATACAGCAAAAGATTTGAGTGCACAACGTTTGGTTTAGATTTGACAGCCATAATCAGCAATTGTGTACATTTGAGCTGAATGTGTCAAAATCTTAAAAATTAACAGGTGCCCAAGCAATTTCATGCTAAAATCATCATCCGGATGCCAAAATAAACTAAATACAGCAAAAGATTTGAGTGCACAACGTTTGGTTTAGGTTTGACAGCCATAATCACCTTTTTATTGCTTTAAATGCGTTTTTAGCGCATGATTGTACATTTGAGCTGAATGTGTCAAAATCTTAAAAATTAACAGGTGCCCAAGCAATTTCATGCTAGAATCATCATCCGGATGCCAAAATAAACTAAATACAGCAAAAGATTTGAGTGCACAACGTTTGGTTTAGATTTGACAGCCATAATCAGCAATTGTGTACATTTGAGCTGAATGTGTCAAAATCTTAAAAATTAACAGGTGCCCAAGCAATTTCATGGTAGAATCATCATCCGGATGCCAAAATAAACTAAATACAGCAAAAGATTTGAGTGCACAACGTTTGGTTTAGGTTTGACAGCCATAATCACCTTTTTATTGCTTTAAATGCGTTTTTAGCGCATGATTGTACATTTGAGCTGAATGTGTCAAAATCTTAAAAATTAACAGGTGCCCAAGCAATTTCATGCTAGAATCATCATCCGGATGCCAAAATAAACTAAATACAGCAAAAGATTTGAGTGCACAACGTTTGGTTTAGGTTTGACAGCCATAATCACCTTTTTATTGCTTTAAATGCGTTTTTAGCGCATGATTGTACATTTGAGGTGAATGTGTCAAAATCTTAAAAATTAACAGGTGCCCAAGCAATTTCATGCTAGAATCATCATCCGGATGCCAAAATAAACTAAATACAGCAAAAGATTTGAGTGCACAACGTTTGGTTTAGGTTTGACAGCCATAATCACCTTTTTATTGCTTTAAATGCGTTTTTAGCGCATGATTGTACATTTGAGCT
Source organism: Festucalex cinctus (assembly GCF_051991245.1). NCBI lineage: Eukaryota > Metazoa > Chordata > Actinopteri > Syngnathiformes > Syngnathidae > Festucalex > Festucalex cinctus. Next base: position 110,578 of record NW_027520295.1, on the reverse strand, counting down.
GAATGTGTCAAAATCTTAAAAATTAACAGGTGCCCAAGCAATTTCATGCTAGAATCATCATCCGGATGCCAAAATAAACAAAATACAGCAAAAGATTTGAGTGCACAACGTTTGGTTTAGATTTGACAGCCATAATCAGCAATTGTGTACATTTGAGCTGAATGTGTCAAAATCTTAAAAATTAACAGGTGCCCAAGCAATTTCATGCTAGAATCATCATCCGGATGCCAAAATAAACTAAATACAGCAAAAGATTTGAGTGCACAACGTTTGGTTTAGATTTGACAGCCATAATCAGCAATTGTGTACATTTGAGCTGAATGTGTCAAAATCTTAAAAATTAACAGGTGCCCAAGCAATTTCATGGTAGAATCATCATCCGGATGCCAAAATAAACTAAATACAGCAAAAGATTTGAGTGCACAACGTTTGGTTTAGGTTTGACAGCCATAATCACCTTTTTATTGCTTTAAATGCGTTTTTAGCGCATGATTGTACATTTGAGCTGAATGTGTCAAAATCTTAAAAATTAACAGGTGCCCAAGCAATTTCATGCAAGAATCATCATCCGGATGCCAAAATAAACTAAATACAGCAAAAGATTTGAGTGCACAACGTTTGGTTTAGATTTGACAGCCATAATCAGCAATTGTGTACATTTGAGCTGAATGTGTCAAAATCTTAAAAATTAACAGGTGCCCAAGCAATTTCATGCTAGAATCATCATCCGGATGCCAAAATAAACTAAATACAGCAAAAGATTTGAGTGCACAACGTTTGGTTTAGGTTTGACAGCCATAATCACCTTTTTATTGCTTTAAATGCGTTTTTAGCGCATGATTGTACATTTGAGGTGAATGTGTCAAAATCTTAAAAATTAACAGGTGCCCAAGCAATTTCATGCTAGAATCATCATCCGGATGCCAAAATAAACTAAATACAGCAAAAGATTTGAGTGCACAACGTTTGGTTTAGGTTTGACAGCCATAATCACCTTTTTATTGCTTTAAATGCGTTTTTAGCGCATGATTGTACATTTGAGCTGAATGTGTCAAAATCTTAAAAATTAACAGGTGCCCAAGCAATTTCATGCTAGAATCATCATCCGGATGCCAAAATAAACTAAATACAGCAAAAGATTTGAGTGCACAACGTTTGGTTTAGATTTGACAGCCATAATCAGCAATTGTGTACATTTGAGCTGAATGTGTCAAAATCTTAAAAATTAACAGGTGCCCAAGCAATTTAATGCTAGAATCATCATCCGGATGCCAAAATAAACAAAATACAGCAAAAGATTTGAGTGCACAACGTTTGGTTTAGATTTGACAGCCATAATCAGCAATTGTGTACATTTGAGCTGAATGTGTCAAAATCTTAAAAATTAACAGGTGCCCAAGCAATTTAATGCTAGAATCATCATCCGGATGCCAAAATAAACAAAATACAGCAAAAGATTTGAGTGCACAACGTTTGGTTTAGATTTGACAGCCATAATCAGCAATTGTGTACATTTGAGCTGAATGTGTCAAAATCTTAAAAATTAACAGGTGCCCAAGCAATTTCATGCTAGAATCATCATCCGGATGCCAAAATAAACTAAATACAGCAAAAGATTTGAGTGCACAACGTTTGGTTTAGGTTTGACAGCCATAATCACCTTTTTATTGCTTTAAATGCGTTTTTAGCGCATGATTGTACATTTGAGCTGAATGTGTCAAAATCTTAAAAATTAACAGGTGCCCAAGCAATTTCATGCTAGAATCATCATCCGGAGGCCAAAATAAACTAAATACAGCAAAAGATTTGAGTGCACAACGTTTGGTTTAGATTTGACAGCCATAATCAGCAATTGTGTACATTTGAGCTGAATGTGTCAAAATCTTAAAAATTAACAGGTGCCCAAGCAATTTCATGCTAGAATCATCATCCGGATGCCAAAATAAACTAAATACAGCAAAAGATTTGAGTGCACAACGTTTGGTTTAGATTTGACAGCCATAATCAGCAATTGTGTACATTTGAGCTGAATGTGTCAAAATCTTAAAAATTAACAGGTGCCCAAGCAATTTCATGCTAGAATCATCATCCGGATGCCAAAATAAATTAATACAGCAAAAGATTTGAGTGCACAACGTTTGGTTTAGGTTTGACAGCCATAATCACCTTTTTATTGCTTTAAATGCGTTTTTAGCGCATGATTGTACATTTGAGCTGAATGTGTCAAAATCTTAAAAATTAACAGGTGCCCAAGCAATTTCATGCTAGAATCATCATCCGGATGCCAAAATAAACTAAATACAGCAAAAGATTTGAGTGCACAACGTTTGGTTTAGATTTGACAGCCATAATCAGCAATTGTGTACATTTGAGCTGAATGTGTCAAAATCTTAAAAATTAACAGGTGCCCAAGCAATTTCATGCTAGAATCATCATCCGGATGCCAAAATAAACTAAATACAGCAAAAGATTTGAGTGCACAACGTTTGGTTTAGGTTTGACAGCCATAATCACCTTTTTATTGCTTTAAATGCGTTTTTAGCGCATGATTGTACATTTGAGCTGAATGTGTCAAAATCTTAAAAATTAACAGGTGCCCAAGCAATTTCATGCTAGAATCATCATCCGGATGCCAAAATAAACTAAATACAGCAAAAGATTTGAGTGCACAACGTTTGGTTTAGATTTGACAGCCATAATCAGCAATTGTGTACATTTGAGCTGAATGTGTCAAAATCTTAAAAATTAACAGGTGCCCAAGCAATTTCATGCTAGAATCATCATCCGGATGCCAAAATAAACTAAATACAGCAAAAGATTTGAGTGCACTACGTTTGGTTTAGGTTTGACAGCCATAATCACCTTTTTATTGCTTTAAATGCGTTTTTAGCGCATGATTGTACATTTGAGCTGAATGTGTCAAAATCTTAAAAATTAACAGGTGCCCAAGCAATTTAATGCTAGAATCATCATCCGGATGCCAAAATAAACTAAATACAGCAAAAGATTTGAGTGCACAACGTTTGGTTTAGATATGACAGCCATAATCAGCAATTGTGTACATTTGAGCTGAATGTGTCAAAATCTTAAAAATTAACAGGTGCCCAAGCAATTTCATGCTAGAATCATCATCCGGATGCCAAAATAAACTAAATACAGCAAAAGATTTGAGTGCACAACGTTTGGTTTAGGTTTGACAGCCATAATCACCTTTTTATTGCTTTAAATGCGTTTTTAGCGCATGATTGTACATTTGAGCTGAATGTGTCAAAATCTTAAAAATTAACAGGTGCCCAAGCAATTTCATGCTAGAATCATCATCCGGATGCCAAAATAAACTAAATACAGCAAAAGATTTGAGTGCACAACGTTTGGTTTAGATTTGACAGCCATAATCAGCAATTGTGTACATTTGAGCTGAATGTGTCAAAATCTTAAAAATTAACAGGTGCCCAAGCAATTTCATGCTAGAATCATCATCCGGATGCCAAAATAAACTAAATACAGCAAAAGATTTGAGTGCACAACGTTTGGTTTAGATTTGACAGCCATAATCAGCAATTGTGTACATTTGAGCTGAATGTGTCAAAATCTTAAAAATTAACAGGTGCCCAAGCAATTTCATGCTAAAATCATCATCCGGATGCCAAAATAAACTAAATACAGCAAAAGATTTGAGTGCACAACGTTTGGTTTAGGTTTGACAGCCATAATCACCTTTTTATTGCTTTAAATGCGTTTTTAGCGCATGATTGTACATTTGAGCTGAATGTGTCAAAATCTTAAAAATTAACAGGTGCCCAAGCAATTTCATGCTAGAATCATCATCCGGATGCCAAAATAAACTAAATACAGCAAAAGATTTGAGTGCACAACGTTTGGTTTAGATTTGACAGCCATAATCAGCAATTGTGTACATTTGAGCTGAATGTGTCAAAATCTTAAAAATTAACAGGTGCCCAAGCAATTTCATGGTAGAATCATCATCCGGATGCCAAAATAAACTAAATACAGCAAAAGATTTGAGTGCACAACGTTTGGTTTAGGTTTGACAGCCATAATCACCTTTTTATTGCTTTAAATGCGTTTTTAGCGCATGATTGTACATTTGAGCTGAATGTGTCAAAATCTTAAAAATTAACAGGTGCCCAAGCAATTTCATGCTAGAATCATCATCCGGATGCCAAAATAAACTAAATACAGCAAAAGATTTGAGTGCACAACGTTTGGTTTAGGTTTGACAGCCATAATCACCTTTTTATTGCTTTAAATGCGTTTTTAGCGCATGATTGTACATTTGAGGTGAATGTGTCAAAATCTTAAAAATTAACAGGTGCCCAAGCAATTTCATGCTAGAATCATCATCCGGATGCCAAAATAAACTAAATACAGCAAAAGATTTGAGTGCACAACGTTTGGTTTAGGTTTGACAGCCATAATCACCTTTTTATTGCTTTAAATGCGTTTTTAGCGCATGATTGTACATTTGAGCTGAATGTGTCAAAATCTTAAAAATTAACAGGTGCCCAAGCAATTTCATGCTAGAATCATCATCCGGATGCCAAAATAAACAAAATACAGCAAAAGATTTGAGTGCACAACGTTTGGTTTAGATTTGACAGCCATAATCAGCAATTGTGTACATTTGAGCTGAATGTGTCAAAATCTTAAAAATTAACAGGTGCCCAAGCAATTTCATGCTAGAATCATCATCCGGATGCCAAAATAAACTAAATACAGCAAAAGATTTGAGTGCACAACGTTTGGTTTAGATTTGACAGCCATAATCAGCAATTGTGTACATTTGAGCTGAATGTGTCAAAATCTTAAAAATTAACAGGTGCCCAAGCAATTTCATGGTAGAATCATCATCCGGATGCCAAAATAAACTAAATACAGCAAAAGATTTGAGTGCACAACGTTTGGTTTAGGTTTGACAGCCATAATCACCTTTTTATTGCTTTAAATGCGTTTTTAGCGCATGATTGTACATTTGAGCTGAATGTGTCAAAATCTTAAAAATTAACAGGTGCCCAAGCAATTTCATGCAAGAATCATCATCCGGATGCCAAAATAAACTAAATACAGCAAAAGATTTGAGTGCACAACGTTTGGTTTAGATTTGACAGCCATAATCAGCAATTGTGTACATTTGAGCTGAATGTGTCAAAATCTTAAAAATTAACAGGTGCCCAAGCAATTTCATGCTAGAATCATCATCCGGATGCCAAAATAAACTAAATACAGCAAAAGATTTGAGTGCACAACGTTTGGTTTAGGTTTGACAGCCATAATCACCTTTTTATTGCTTTAAATGCGTTTTTAGCGCATGATTGTACATTTGAGGTGAATGTGTCAAAATCTTAAAAATTAACAGGTGCCCAAGCAATTTCATGCTAGAATCATCATCCGGATGCCAAAATAAACTAAATACAGCAAAAGATTTGAGTGCACAACGTTTGGTTTAGGTTTGACAGCCATAATCACCTTTTTATTGCTTTAAATGCGTTTTTAGCGCATGATTGTACATTTGAGCTGAATGTGTCAAAATCTTAAAAATTAACAGGTGCCCAAGCAATTTCATGCTAGAATCATCATCCGGATGCCAAAATAAACTAAATACAGCAAAAGATTTGAGTGCACAACGTTTGGTTTAGATTTGACAGCCATAATCAGCAATTGTGTACATTTGAGCTGAATGTGTCAAAATCTTAAAAATTAACAGGTGCCCAAGCAATTTAATGCTAGAATCATCATCCGGATGCCAAAATAAACAAAATACAGCAAAAGATTTGAGTGCACAACGTTTGGTTTAGATTTGACAGCCATAATCAGCAATTGTGTACATTTGAGCTGAATGTGTCAAAATCTTAAAAATTAACAGGTGCCCAAGCAATTTCATGCTAGAATCATCATCCGGATGCCAAAATAAACTAAATACAGCAAAAGATTTGAGTGCACAACGTTTGGTTTAGGTTTGACAGCCATAATCACCTTTTTATTGCTTTAAATGCGTTTTTAGCGCATGATTGTACATTTGAGCTGAATGTGTCAAAATCTTAAAAATTAACAGGTGCCCAAGCAATTTCATGCTAGAATCATCATCCGGAGGCCAAAATAAACTAAATACAGCAAAAGATTTGAGTGCACAACGTTTGGTTTAGATTTGACAGCCATAATCAGCAATTGTGTACATTTGAGCTGAATGTGTCAAAATCTTAAAAATTAACAGGTGCCCAAGCAATTTCATGCTAGAATCATCATCCGGATGCCAAAATAAACTAAATACAGCAAAAGATTTGAGTGCACAACGTTTGGTTTAGATTTGACAGCCATAATCAGCAATTGTGTACATTTGAGCTGAATGTGTCAAAATCTTAAAAATTAACAGGTGCCCAAGCAATTTCATGCTAGAATCATCATCCGGATGCCAAAATAAATTAATACAGCAAAAGATTTGAGTGCACAACGTTTGGTTTAGGTTTGACAGCCATAATCACCTTTTTATTGCTTTAAATGCGTTTTTAGCGCATGATTGTACATTTGAGCTGAATGTGTCAAAATCTTAAAAATTAACAGGTGCCCAAGCAATTTCATGCTAGAATCATCATCCGGATGCCAAAATAAACTAAATACAGCAAAAGATTTGAGTGCACAACGTTTGGTTTAGATTTGACAGCCATAATCAGCAATTGTGTACATTTGAGCTGAATGTGTCAAAATCTTAAAAATTAACAGGTGCCCAAGCAATTTCATGCTAGAATCATCATCCGGATGCCAAAATAAACTAAATACAGCAAAAGATTTGAGTGCACAACGTTTGGTTTAGGTTTGACAGCCATAATCACCTTTTTATTGCTTTAAATGCGTTTTTAGCGCATGATTGTACATTTGAGCTGAATGTGTCAAAATCTTAAAAATTAACAGGTGCCCAAGCAATTTCATGCTAGAATCATCATCCGGATGCCAAAATAAACTAAATACAGCAAAAGATTTGAGTGCACAACGTTTGGTTTAGATTTGACAGCCATAATCAGCAATTGTGTACATTTGAGCTGAATGTGTCAAAATCTTAAAAATTAACAGGTGCCCAAGCAATTTCATGCTAGAATCATCATCCGGATGCCAAAATAAACTAAATACAGCAAAAGATTTGAGTGCACTACGTTTGGTTTAGGTTTGACAGCCATAATCACCTTTTTATTGCTTTAAATGCGTTTTTAGCGCATGATTGTACATTTGAGCTGAATGTGTCAAAATCTTAAAAATTAACAGGTGCCCAAGCAATTTAATGCTAGAATCATCATCCGGATGCCAAAATAAACTAAATACAGCAAAAGATTTGAGTGCACAACGTTTGGTTTAGATATGACAGCCATAATCAGCAATTGTGTACATTTGAGCTGAATGTGTCAAAATCTTAAAAATTAACAGGTGCCCAAGCAATTTCATGCTAGAATCATCATCCGGATGCCAAAATAAACTAAATACAGCAAAAGATTTGAGTGCACAACGTTTGGTTTAGGTTTGACAGCCATAATCACCTTTTTATTGCTTTAAATGCGTTTTTAGCGCATGATTGTACATTTGAGCTGAATGTGTCAAAATCTTAAAAATTAACAGGTGCCCAAGCAATTTCATGCTAGAATCATCATCCGGATGCCAAAATAAACTAAATACAGCAAAAGATTTGAGTGCACAACGTTTGGTTTAGATTTGACAGCCATAATCAGCAATTGTGTACATTTGAGCTGAATGTGTCAAAATCTTAAAAATTAACAGGTGCCCAAGCAATTTCATGCTAGAATCATCATCCGGATGCCAAAATAAACTAAATACAGCAAAAGATTTGAGTGCACAACGTTTGGTTTAGATTTGACAGCCATAATCAGCAATTGTGTACATTTGAGCTGAATGTGTCAAAATCTTAAAAATTAACAGGTGCCCAAGCAATTTCATGCTAAAATCATCATCCGGATGCCAAAATAAACTAAATACAGCAAAAGATTTGAGTGCACAACGTTTGGTTTAGGTTTGACAGCCATAATCACCTTTTTATTGCTTTAAATGCGTTTTTAGCGCATGATTGTACATTTGAGCTGAATGTGTCAAAATCTTAAAAATTAACAGGTGCCCAAGCAATTTCATGCTAGAATCATCATCCGGATGCCAAAATAAACTAAATACAGCAAAAGATTTGAGTGCACAACGTTTGGTTTAGATTTGACAGCCATAATCAGCAATTGTGTACATTTGAGCTGAATGTGTCAAAATCTTAAAAATTAACAGGTGCCCAAGCAATTTCATGGTAGAATCATCATCCGGATGCCAAAATAAACTAAATACAGCAAAAGATTTGAGTGCACTACGTTTGGTTTAGGTTTGACAGCCATAATCACCTTTTTATTGCTTTAAATGCGTTTTTAGCGCATGATTGTACATTTGAGCTGAATGTGTCAAAATCTTAAAAATTAACAGGTGCCCAAGCAATTTAATGCTAGAATCATCATCCGGATGCCAAAATAAACTAAATACAGCAAAAGATTTGAGTGCACAACGTTTGGTTTAGATATGACAGCCATAATCAGCAATTGTGTACATTTGAGCTGAATGTGTCAAAATCTTAAAAATTAACAGGTGCCCAAGCAATTTCATGCTAGAATCATCATCCGGATGCCAAAATAAACTAAATACAGCAAAAGATTTGAGTGCACAACGTTTGGTTTAGGTTTGACAGCCATAATCACCTTTTTATTGCTTTAAATGCGTTTTTAGCGCATGATTGTACATTTGAGCTGAATGTGTCAAAATCTTAAAAATTAACAGGTGCCCAAGCAATTTCATGCTAGAATCATCATCCGGATGCCAAAATAAACTAAATACAGCAAAAGATTTGAGTGCACAACGTTTGGTTTAGATTTGACAGCCATAATCAGCAATTGTGTACATTTGAGCTGAATGTGTCAAAATCTTAAAAATTAACAGGTGCCCAAGCAATTTCATGCTAGAATCATCATCCGGATGCCAAAATAAACTAAATACAGCAAAAGATTTGAGTGCACAACGTTTGGTTTAGATTTGACAGCCATAATCAGCAATTGTGTACATTTGAGCTGAATGTGTCAAAATCTTAAAAATTAACAGGTGCCCAAGCAATTTCATGCTAAAATCATCATCCGGATGCCAAAATAAACTAAATACAGCAAAAGATTTGAGTGCACAACGTTTGGTTTAGGTTTGACAGCCATAATCACCTTTTTATTGCTTTAAATGCGTTTTTAGCGCATGATTGTACATTTGAGCTGAATGTGTCAAAATCTTAAAAATTAACAGGTGCCCAAGCAATTTCATGCTAGAATCATCATCCGGATGCCAAAATAAACTAAATACAGCAAAAGATTTGAGTGCACAACGTTTGGTTTAGATTTGACAGCCATAATCAGCAATTGTGTACATTTGAGCTGAATGTGTCAAAATCTTAAAAATTAACAGGTGCCCAAGCAATTTCATGGTAGAATCATCATCCGGATGCCAAAATAAACTAAATACAGCAAAAGATTTGAGTGCACAACGTTTGGTTTAGGTTTGACAGCCATAATCACCTTTTTATTGCTTTAAATGCGTTTTTAGCGCATGATTGTACATTTGAGCTGAATGTGTCAAAATCTTAAAAATTAACAGGTGCCCAAGCAATTTCATGCTAGAATCATCATCCGGATGCCAAAATAAACTAAATACAGCAAAAGATTTGAGTGCACAACGTTTGGTTTAGGTTTGACAGCCATAATCACCTTTTTATTGCTTTAAATGCGTTTTTAGCGCATGATTGTACATTTGAGGTGAATGTGTCAAAATCTTAAAAATTAACAGGTGCCCAAGCAATTTCATGCTAGAATCATCATCCGGATGCCAAAATAAACTAAATACAGCAAAAGATTTGAGTGCACAACGTTTGGTTTAGGTTTGACAGCCATAATCACCTTTTTATTGCTTTAAATGCGTTTTTAGCGCATGATTGTACATTTGAGCTGAATGTGTCAAAATCTTAAAAATTAACAGGTGCCCAAGCAATTTCATGCTAGAATCATCATCCGGATGCCAAAATAAACAAAATACAGCAAAAGATTTGAGTGCACAACGTTTGGTTTAGATTTGACAGCCATAATCAGCAATTGTGTACATTTGAGCTGAATGTGTCAAAATCTTAAAAATTAACAGGTGCCCAAGCAATTTCATGCTAGAATCATCATCCGGATGCCAAAATAAACTAAATACAGCAAAAGATTTGAGTGCACAACGTTTGGTTTAGATTTGACAGCCATAATCAGCAATTGTGTACATTTGAGCTGAATGTGTCAAAATCTTAAAAATTAACAGGTGCCCAAGCAATTTCATGGTAGAATCATCATCCGGATGCCAAAATAAACTAAATACAGCAAAAGATTTGAGTGCACAACGTTTGGTTTAGGTTTGACAGCCATAATCACCTTTTTATTGCTTTAAATGCGTTTTTAGCGCATGATTGTACATTTGAGCTGAATGTGTCAAAATCTTAAAAATTAACAGGTGCCCAAGCAATTTCATGCAAGAATCATCATCCGGATGCCAAAATAAACTAAATACAGCAAAAGATTTGAGTGCACAACGTTTGGTTTAGATTTGACAGCCATAATCAGCAATTGTGTACATTTGAGCTGAATGTGTCAAAATCTTAAAAATTAACAGGTGCCCAAGCAATTTCATGCTAGAATCATCATCCGGATGCCAAAATAAACTAAATACAGCAAAAGATTTGAGTGCACAACGTTTGGTTTAGGTTTGACAGCCATAATCACCTTTTTATTGCTTTAAATGCGTTTTTAGCGCATGATTGTACATTTGAGGTGAATGTGTCAAAATCTTAAAAATTAACAGGTGCCCAAGCAATTTCATGCTAGAATCATCATCCGGATGCCAAAATAAACTAAATACAGCAAAAGATTTGAGTGCACAACGTTTGGTTTAGGTTTGACAGCCATAATCACCTTTTTATTGCTTTAAATGCGTTTTTAGCGCATGATTGTACATTTGAGCTGAATGTGTCAAAATCTTAAAAATTAACAGGTGCCCAAGCAATTTCATGCTAGAATCATCATCCGGAGGCCAAAATAAACTAAATACAGCAAAAGATTTGAGTGCACAACGTTTGGTTTAGATTTGACAGCCATAATCAGCAATTGTGTACATTTGAGCTGAATGTGTCAAAATCTTAAAAATTAACAGGTGCCCAAGCAATTTCATGCTAGAATCATCATCCGGATGCCAAAATAAACTAAATACAGCAAAAGATTTGAGTGCACAACGTTTGGTTTAGATTTGACAGCCATAATCAGCAATTGTGTACATTTGAGCTGAATGTGTCAAAATCTTAAAAATTAACAGGTGCCCAAGCAATTTCATGCTAGAATCATCATCCGGATGCCAAAATAAATTAATACAGCAAAAGATTTGAGTGCACAACGTTTGGTTTAGGTTTGACAGCCATAATCACCTTTTTATTGCTTTAAATGCGTTTTTAGCGCATGATTGTACATTTGAGCTGAATGTGTCAAAATCTTAAAAATTAACAGGTGCCCAAGCAATTTCATGCTAGAATCATCATCCGGATGCCAAAATAAACTAAATACAGCAAAAGATTTGAGTGCACAACGTTTGGTTTAGATTTGACAGCCATAATCAGCAATTGTGTACATTTGAGCTGAATGTGTCAAAATCTTAAAAATTAACAGGTGCCCAAGCAATTTCATGCTAGAATCATCATCCGGATGCCAAAATAAACTAAATACAGCAAAAGATTTGAGTGCACAACGTTTGGTTTAGGTTTGACAGCCATAATCACCTTTTTATTGCTTTAAATGCGTTTTTAGCGCATGATTGTACATTTGAGCTGAATGTGTCAAAATCTTAAAAATTAACAGGTGCCCAAGCAATTTCATGCTAGAATCATCATCCGGATGCCAAAATAAACTAAATACAGCAAAAGATTTGAGTGCACAACGTTTGGTTTAGATTTGACAGCCATAATCAGCAATTGTGTACATTTGAGCTGAATGTGTCAAAATCTTAAAAATTAACAGGTGCCCAAGCAATTTCATGCTAGAATCATCATCCGGATGCCAAAATAAACTAAATACAGCAAAAGATTTGAGTGCACTACGTTTGGTTTAGGTTTGACAGCCATAATCACCTTTTTATTGCTTTAAATGCGTTTTTAGCGCATGATTGTACATTTGAGCTGAATGTGTCAAAATCTTAAAAATTAACAGGTGCCCAAGCAATTTAATGCTAGAATCATCATCCGGATGCCAAAATAAACTAAATACAGCAAAAGATTTGAGTGCACAACGTTTGGTTTAGATATGACAGCCATAATCAGCAATTGTGTACATTTGAGCTGAATGTGTCAAAATCTTAAAAATTAACAGGTGCCCAAGCAATTTCATGCTAGAATCATCATCCGGATGCCAAAATAAACTAAATACAGCAAAAGATTTGAGTGCACAACGTTTGGTTTAGGTTTGACAGCCATAATCACCTTTTTATTGCTTTAAATGCGTTTTTAGCGCATGATTGTACATTTGAGCTGAATGTGTCAAAATCTTAAAAATTAACAGGTGCCCAAGCAATTTCATGCTAGAATCATCATCCGGATGCCAAAATAAACTAAATACAGCAAAAGATTTGAGTGCACAACGTTTGGTTTAGATTTGACAGCCATAATCAGCAATTGTGTACATTTGAGCTGAATGTGTCAAAATCTTAAAAATTAACAGGTGCCCAAGCAATTTCATGCTAGAATCATCATCCGGATGCCAAAATAAACTAAATACAGCAAAAGATTTGAGTGCACAACGTTTGGTTTAGATTTGACAGCCATAATCAGCAATTGTGTACATTTGAGCTGAATGTGTCAAAATCTTAAAAATTAACAGGTGCCCAAGCAATTTCATGCTAAAATCATCATCCGGATGCCAAAATAAACTAAATACAGCAAAAGATTTGAGTGCACAACGTTTGGTTTAGGTTTGACAGCCATAATCACCTTTTTATTGCTTTAAATGCGTTTTTAGCCCATGATTGTACATTTGAGCTGAATGTGTCAAAATCTTAAAAATTAACAGGTGCCCAAGCAATTTCATGCTAGAATCATCATCCGGATGCCAAAATAAACTAAATACAGCAAAAGATTTGAGTGCACAACGTTTGGTTTAGATTTGACAGCCATAATCAGCAATTGTGTACATTTGAGCTGAATGTGTCAAAATCTTAAAAATTAACAGGTGCCCAAGCAATTTCATGGTAGAATCATCATCCGGATGCCAAAATAAACTAAATACAGCAAAAGATTTGAGTGCACAACGTTTGGTTTAGGTTTGACAGCCATAATCACCTTTTTATTGCTTTAAATGCGTTTTTAGCGCATGATTGTACATTTGAGCTGAATGTGTCAAAATCTTAAAAATTAACAGGTGCCCAAGCAATTTCATGCTAGAATCATCATCCGGATGCCAAAATAAACTAAATACAGCAAAAGATTTGAGTGCACAACGTTTGGTTTAGGTTTGACAGCCATAATCACCTTTTTATTGCTTTAAATGCGTTTTTAGCGCATGATTGTACATTTGAGGTGAATGTGTCAAAATCTTAAAAATTAACAGGTGCCCAAGCAATTTCATGCTAGAATCATCATCCGGATGCCAAAATAAACTAAATACAGCAAAAGATTTGAGTGCACAACGTTTGGTTTAGGTTTGACAGCCATAATCACCTTTTTATTGCTTTAAATGCGTTTTTAGCGCATGATTGTACATTTGAGCTGAATGTGTCAAAATCTTAAAAATTAACAGGTGCCCAAGCAATTTCATGCTAGAATCATCATCCGGATGCCAAAATAAACAAAATACAGCAAAAGATTTGAGTGCACAACGTTTGGTTTAGATTTGACAGCCATAATCAGCAATTGTGTACATTTGAGCTGAATGTGTCAAAATCTTAAAAATTAACAGGTGCCCAAGCAATTTCATGCTAGAATCATCATCCGGATGCCAAAATAAACTAAATACAGCAAAAGATTTGAGTGCACAACGTTTGGTTTAGATTTGACAGCCATAATCAGCAATTGTGTACATTTGAGCTGAATGTGTCAAAATCTTAAAAATTAACAGGTGCCCAAGCAATTTCATGGTAGAATCATCATCCGGATGCCAAAATAAACTAAATACAGCAAAAGATTTGAGTGCACAACGTTTGGTTTAGGTTTGACAGCCATAATCACCTTTTTATTGCTTTAAATGCGTTTTTAGCGCATGATTGTACATTTGAGCTGAATGTGTCAAAATCTTAAAAATTAACAGGTGCCCAAGCAATTTCATGCAAGAATCATCATCCGGATGCCAAAATAAACTAAATACAGCAAAAGATTTGAGTGCACAACGTTTGGTTTAGATTTGACAGCCATAATCAGCAATTGTGTACATTTGAGCTGAATGTGTCAAAATCTTAAAAATTAACAGGTGCCCAAGCAATTTCATGCTAGAATCATCATCCGGATGCCAAAATAAACTAAATACAGCAAAAGATTTGAGTGCACAACGTTTGGTTTAGGTTTGACAGCCATAATCACCTTTTTATTGCTTTAAATGCGTTTTTAGCGCATGATTGTACATTTGAGGTGAATGTGTCAAAATCTTAAAAATTAACAGGTGCCCAAGCAATTTCATGCTAGAATCATCATCCGGATGCCAAAATAAACTAAATACAGCAAAAGATTTGAGTGCACAACGTTTGGTTTAGGTTTGACAGCCATAATCACCTTTTTATTGCTTTAAATGCGTTTTTAGCGCATGATTGTACATTTGAGCTGAATGTGTCAAAATCTTAAAAATTAACAGGTGCCCAAGCAATTTCATGCTAGAATCATCATCCGGATGCCAAAATAAACAAAATACAGCAAAAGATTTGAGTGCACAACGTTTGGTTTAGATTTGACAGCCATAATCAGCAATTGTGTACATTTGAGCTGAATGTGTCAAAATCTTAAAAATTAACAGGTGCCCAAGCAATTTCATGCTAGAATCATCATCCGGATGCCAAAATAAACTAAATACAGCAAAAGATTTGAGTGCACAACGTTTGGTTTAGATTTGACAGCCATAATCAGCAATTGTGTACATTTGAGCTGAATGTGTCAAAATCTTAAAAATTAACAGGTGCCCAAGCAATTTCATGGTAGAATCATCATCCGGATGCCAAAATAAACTAAATACAGCAAAAGATTTGAGTGCACAACGTTTGGTTTAGGTTTGACAGCCATAATCACCTTTTTATTGCTTTAAATGCGTTTTTAGCGCATGATTGTACATTTGAGCTGAATGTGTCAAAATCTTAAAAATTAACAGGTGCCCAAGCAATTTCATGCAAGAATCATCATCCGGATGCCAAAATAAACTAAATACAGCAAAAGATTTGAGTGCACAACGTTTGGTTTAGATTTGACAGCCATAATCAGCAATTGTGTACATTTGAGCTGAATGTGTCAAAATCTTAAAAATTAACAGGTGCCCAAGCAATTTCATGCTAGAATCATCATCCGGATGCCAAAATAAACTAAATACAGCAAAAGATTTGAGTGCACAACGTTTGGTTTAGGTTTGACAGCCATAATCACCTTTTTATTGCTTTAAATGCGTTTTTAGCGCATGATTGTACATTTGAGGTGAATGTGTCAAAATCTTAAAAATTAACAGGTGCCCAAGCAATTTCATGCTAGAATCATCATCCGGATGCCAAAATAAACTAAATACAGCAAAAGATTTGAGTGCACAACGTTTGGTTTAGGTTTGACAGCCATAATCACCTTTTTATTGCTTTAAATGCGTTTTTAGCGCATGATTGTACATTTGAGCTGAATGTGTCAAAATCTTAAAAATTAACAGGTGCCCAAGCAATTTCATGCTAGAATCATCATCCGGAGGCCAAAATAAACTAAATACAGCAAAAGATTTGAGTGCACAACGTTTGGTTTAGATTTGACAGCCATAATCAGCAATTGTGTACATTTGAGCTGAATGTGTCAAAATCTTAAAAATTAACAGGTGCCCAAGCAATTTCATGCTAGAATCATCATCCGGATGCCAAAATAAACTAAATACAGCAAAAGATTTGAGTGCACAACGTTTGGTTTAGATTTGACAGCCATAATCAGCAATTGTGTACATTTGAGCTGAATGTGTCAAAATCTTAAAAATTAACAGGTGCCCAAGCAATTTCATGCTAGAATCATCATCCGGATGCCAAAATAAATTAATACAGCAAAAGATTTGAGTGCACAACGTTTGGTTTAGGTTTGACAGCCATAATCACCTTTTTATTGCTTTAAATGCGTTTTTAGCGCATGATTGTACATTTGAGCTGAATGTGTCAAAATCTTAAAAATTAACAGGTGCCCAAGCAATTTCATGCTAGAATCATCATCCGGATGCCAAAATAAACTAAATACAGCAAAAGATTTGAGTGCACAACGTTTGGTTTAGATTTGACAGCCATAATCAGCAATTGTGTACATTTGAGCTGAATGTGTCAAAATCTTAAAAATTAACAGGTGCCCAAGCAATTTCATGCTAGAATCATCATCCGGATGCCAAAATAAACTAAATACAGCAAAAGATTTGAGTGCACAACGTTTGGTTTAGGTTTGACAGCCATAATCACCTTTTTATTGCTTTAAATGCGTTTTTAGCGCATGATTGTACATTTGAGCTGAATGTGTCAAAATCTTAAAAATTAACAGGTGCCCAAGCAATTTCATGCTAGAATCATCATCCGGATGCCAAAATAAACTAAATACAGCAAAAGATTTGAGTGCACAACGTTTGGTTTAGATTTGACAGCCATAATCAGCAATTGTGTACATTTGAGCTGAATGTGTCAAAATCTTAAAAATTAACAGGTGCCCAAGCAATTTCATGCTAGAATCATCATCCGGATGCCAAAATAAACTAAATACAGCAAAAGATTTGAGTGCACTACGTTTGGTTTAGGTTTGACAGCCATAATCACCTTTTTATTGCTTTAAATGCGTTTTTAGCGCATGATTGTACATTTGAGCTGAATGTGTCAAAATCTTAAAAATTAACAGGTGCCCAAGCAATTTAATGCTAGAATCATCATCCGGATGCCAAAATAAACTAAATACAGCAAAAGATTTGAGTGCACAACGTTTGGTTTAGATATGACAGCCATAATCAGCAATTGTGTACATTTGAGCTGAATGTGTCAAAATCTTAAAAATTAACAGGTGCCCAAGCAATTTCATGCTAGAATCATCATCCGGATGCCAAAATAAACTAAATACAGCAAAAGATTTGAGTGCACAACGTTTGGTTTAGGTTTGACAGCCATAATCACCTTTTTATTGCTTTAAATGCGTTTTTAGCGCATGATTGTACATTTGAGCTGAATGTGTCAAAATCTTAAAAATTAACAGGTGCCCAAGCAATTTCATGCTAGAATCATCATCCGGATGCCAAAATAAACTAAATACAGCAAAAGATTTGAGTGCACAACGTTTGGTTTAGATTTGACAGCCATAATCAGCAATTGTGTACATTTGAGCTGAATGTGTCAAAATCTTAAAAATTAACAGGTGCCCAAGCAATTTCATGCTAGAATCATCATCCGGATGCCAAAATAAACTAAATACAGCAAAAGATTTGAGTGCACAACGTTTGGTTTAGATTTGACAGCCATAATCAGCAATTGTGTACATTTGAGCTGAATGTGTCAAAATCTTAAAAATTAACAGGTGCCCAAGCAATTTCATGCTAAAATCATCATCCGGATGCCAAAATAAACTAAATACAGCAAAAGATTTGAGTGCACAACGTTTGGTTTAGGTTTGACAGCCATAATCACCTTTTTATTGCTTTAAATGCGTTTTTAGCCCATGATTGTACATTTGAGCTGAATGTGTCAAAATCTTAAAAATTAACAGGTGCCCAAGCAATTTCATGCTAGAATCATCATCCGGATGCCAAAATAAACTAAATACAGCAAAAGATTTGAGTGCACAACGTTTGGTTTAGATTTGACAGCCATAATCAGCAATTGTGTACATTTGAGCTGAATGTGTCAAAATCTTAAAAATTAACAGGTGCCCAAGCAATTTCATGGTAGAATCATCATCCGGATGCCAAAATAAACTAAATACAGCAAAAGATTTGAGTGCACAACGTTTGGTTTAGGTTTGACAGCCATAATCACCTTTTTATTGCTTTAAATGCGTTTTTAGCGCATGATTGTACATTTGAGCTGAATGTGTCAAAATCTTAAAAATTAACAGGTGCCCAAGCAATTTCATGCTAGAATCATCATCCGGATGCCAAAATAAACTAAATACAGCAAAAGATTTGAGTGCACAACGTTTGGTTTAGGTTTGACAGCCATAATCACCTTTTTATTGCTTTAAATGCGTTTTTAGCGCATGATTGTACATTTGAGGTGAATGTGTCAAAATCTTAAAAATTAACAGGTGCCCAAGCAATTTCATGCTAGAATCATCATCCGGATGCCAAAATAAACTAAATACAGCAAAAGATTTGAGTGCACAACGTTTGGTTTAGGTTTGACAGCCATAATCACCTTTTTATTGCTTTAAATGCGTTTTTAGCGCATGATTGTACATTTGAGCTGAATGTGTCAAAATCTTAAAAATTAACAGGTGCCCAAGCAATTTCATGCTAGAATCATCATCCGGATGCCAAAATAAACAAAATACAGCAAAAGATTTGAGTGCACAACGTTTGGTTTAGATTTGACAGCCATAATCAGCAATTGTGTACATTTGAGCTGAATGTGTCAAAATCTTAAAAATTAACAGGTGCCCAAGCAATTTCATGCTAGAATCATCATCCGGATGCCAAAATAAACTAAATACAGCAAAAGATTTGAGTGCACAACGTTTGGTTTAGATTTGACAGCCATAATCAGCAATTGTGTACATTTGAGCTGAATGTGTCAAAATCTTAAAAATTAACAGGTGCCCAAGCAATTTCATGGTAGAATCATCATCCGGATGCCAAAATAAACTAAATACAGCAAAAGATTTGAGTGCACAACGTTTGGTTTAGGTTTGACAGCCATAATCACCTTTTTATTGCTTTAAATGCGTTTTTAGCGCATGATTGTACATTTGAGCTGAATGTGTCAAAATCTTAAAAATTAACAGGTGCCCAAGCAATTTCATGCAAGAATCATCATCCGGATGCCAAAATAAACTAAATACAGCAAAAGATTTGAGTGCACAACGTTTGGTTTAGATTTGACAGCCATAATCAGCAATTGTGTACATTTGAGCTGAATGTGTCAAAATCTTAAAAATTAACAGGTGCCCAAGCAATTTCATGCTAGAATCATCATCCGGATGCCAAAATAAACTAAATACAGCAAAAGATTTGAGTGCACAACGTTTGGTTTAGGTTTGACAGCCATAATCACCTTTTTATTGCTTTAAATGCGTTTTTAGCGCATGATTGTACATTTGAGGTGAATGTGTCAAAATCTTAAAAATTAACAGGTGCCCAAGCAATTTCATGCTAGAATCATCATCCGGATGCCAAAATAAACTAAATACAGCAAAAGATTTGAGTGCACAACGTTTGGTTTAGGTTTGACAGCCATAATCACCTTTTTATTGCTTTAAATGCGTTTTTAGCGCATGATTGTACATTTGAGCTGAATGTGTCAAAATCTTAAAAATTAACAGGTGCCCAAGCAATTTCATGCTAGAATCATCATCCGGATGCCAAAATAAACTAAATACAGCAAAAGATTTGAGTGCACAACGTTTGGTTTAGATTTGACAGCCATAATCAGCAATTGTGTACATTTGAGCTGAATGTGTCAAAATCTTAAAAATTAACAGGTGCCCAAGCAATTTAATGCTAGAATCATCATCCGGATGCCAAAATAAACAAAATACAGCAAAAGATTTGAGTGCACAACGTTTGGTTTAGATTTGACAGCCATAATCAGCAATTGTGTACATTTGAGCTGAATGTGTCAAAATCTTAAAAATTAACAGGTGCCCAAGCAATTTCATGCTAGAATCATCATCCGGATGCCAAAATAAACTAAATACAGCAAAAGATTTGAGTGCACAACGTTTGGTTTAGGTTTGACAGCCATAATCACCTTTTTATTGCTTTAAATGCGTTTTTAGCGCATGATTGTACATTTGAGCTGAATGTGTCAAAATCTTAAAAATTAACAGGTGCCCAAGCAATTTCATGCTAGAATCATCATCCGGAGGCCAAAATAAACTAAATACAGCAAAAGATTTGAGTGCACAACGTTTGGTTTAGATTTGACAGCCATAATCAGCAATTGTGTACATTTGAGCTGAATGTGTCAAAATCTTAAAAATTAACAGGTGCCCAAGCAATTTCATGCTAGAATCATCATCCGGATGCCAAAATAAACTAAATACAGCAAAAGATTTGAGTGCACAACGTTTGGTTTAGATTTGACAGCCATAATCAGCAATTGTGTACATTTGAGCTGAATGTGTCAAAATCTTAAAAATTAACAGGTGCCCAAGCAATTTCATGCTAGAATCATCATCCGGATGCCAAAATAAACTAAATACAGCAAAAGATTTGAGTGCACAACGTTTGGTTTAGGTTTGACAGCCATAATCACCTTTTTATTGCTTTAAATGCGTTTTTAGCGCATGATTGTACATTTGAGCTGAATGTGTCAAAATCTTAAAAATTAACAGGTGCCCAAGCAATTTCATGCTAGAATCATCATCCGGATGCCAAAATAAACTAAATACAGCAAAAGATTTGAGTGCACAACGTTTGGTTTAGATTTGACAGCCATAATCAGCAATTGTGTACATTTGAGCTGAATGTGTCAAAATCTTAAAAATTAACAGGTGCCCAAGCAATTTCATGCTAGAATCATCATCCGGATGCCAAAATAAACTAAATACAGCAAAAGATTTGAGTGCACAACGTTTGGTTTAGGTTTGACAGCCATAATCACCTTTTTATTGCTTTAAATGCGTTTTTAGCGCATGATTGTACATTTGAGCTGAATGTGTCAAAATCTTAAAAATTAACAGGTGCCCAAGCAATTTCATGCTAGAATCATCATCCGGATGCCAAAATAAACTAAATACAGCAAAAGATTTGAGTGCACAACGTTTGGTTTAGATTTGACAGCCATAATCAGCAATTGTGTACATTTGAGCTGAATGTGTCAAAATCTTAAAAATTAACAGGTGCCCAAGCAATTTCATGCTAGAATCATCATCCGGATGCCAAAATAAACTAAATACAGCAAAAGATTTGAGTGCACAACGTTTGGTTTAGGTTTGACAGCCATAATCACCTTTTTATTGCTTTAAATGCGTTTTTAGCGCATGATTGTACATTTGAGCTGAATGTGTCAAAATCTTAAAAATTAACAGGTGCCCAAGCAATTTCATGCTAGAATCATCATCCGGATGCCAAAATAAACTAAATACAGCAAAAGATTTGAGTGCACAACGTTTGGTTTAGATTTGACAGCCATAATCAGCAATTGTGTACATTTGAGCTGAATGTGTCAAAATCTTAAAAATTAACAGGTGCCCAAGCAATTTCATGCTAGAATCATCATCCGGATGCCAAAATAAACTAAATACAGCAAAAGATTTGAGTGCACTACGTTTGGTTTAGGTTTGACAGCCATAATCACCTTTTTATTGCTTTAAATGCGTTTTTAGCGCATGATTGTACATTTGAGCTGAATGTGTCAAAATCTTAAAAATTAACAGGTGCCCAAGCAATTTAATGCTAGAATCATCATCCGGATGCCAAAATAAACTAAATACAGCAAAAGATTTGAGTGCACAACGTTTGGTTTAGATATGACAGCCATAATCAGCAATTGTGTACATTTGAGCTGAATGTGTCAAAATCTTAAAAATTAACAGGTGCCCAAGCAATTTCATGCTAGAATCATCATCCGGATGCCAAAATAAACTAAATACAGCAAAAGATTTGAGTGCACAACGTTTGGTTTAGGTTTGACAGCCATAATCACCTTTTTATTGCTTTAAATGCGTTTTTAGCGCATGATTGTACATTTGAGCTGAATGTGTCAAAATCTTAAAAATTAACAGGTGCCCAAGCAATTTCATGCTAGAATCATCATCCGGATGCCAAAATAAACTAAATACAGCAAAAGATTTGAGTGCACAACGTTTGGTTTAGATTTGACAGCCATAATCAGCAATTGTGTACATTTGAGCTGAATGTGTCAAAATCTTAAAAATTAACAGGTGCCCAAGCAATTTCATGCTAGAATCATCATCCGGATGCCAAAATAAACTAAATACAGCAAAAGATTTGAGTGCACAACGTTTGGTTTAGATTTGACAGCCATAATCAGCAATTGTGTACATTTGAGCTGAATGTGTCAAAATCTTAAAAATTAACAGGTGCCCAAGCAATTTCATGCTAAAATCATCATCCGGATGCCAAAATAAACTAAATACAGCAAAAGATTTGAGTGCACAACGTTTGGTTTAGGTTTGACAGCCATAATCACCTTTTTATTGCTTTAAATGCGTTTTTAGCGCATGATTGTACATTTGAGCTGAATGTGTCAAAATCTTAAAAATTAACAGGTGCCCAAGCAATTTCATGCTAGAATCATCATCCGGATGCCAAAATAAACTAAATACAGCAAAAGATTTGAGTGCACAACGTTTGGTTTAGATTTGACAGCCATAATCAGCAATTGTGTACATTTGAGCTGAATGTGTCAAAATCTTAAAAATTAACAGGTGCCCAAGCAATTTCATGGTAGAATCATCATCCGGATGCCAAAATAAACTAAATACAGCAAAAGATTTGAGTGCACAACGTTTGGTTTAGGTTTGACAGCCATAATCACCTTTTTATTGCTTTAAATGCGTTTTTAGCGCATGATTGTACATTTGAGCTGAATGTGTCAAAATCTTAAAAATTAACAGGTGCCCAAGCAATTTCATGCTAGAATCATCATCCGGATGCCAAAATAAACTAAATACAGCAAAAGATTTGAGTGCACAACGTTTGGTTTAGGTTTGACAGCCATAATCACCTTTTTATTGCTTTAAATGCGTTTTTAGCGCATGATTGTACATTTGAGGTGAATGTGTCAAAATCTTAAAAATTAACAGGTGCCCAAGCAATTTCATGCTAGAATCATCATCCGGATGCCAAAATAAACTAAATACAGCAAAAGATTTGAGTGCACAACGTTTGGTTTAGGTTTGACAGCCATAATCACCTTTTTATTGCTTTAAATGCGTTTTTAGCGCATGATTGTACATTTGAGCTGAATGTGTCAAAATCTTAAAAATTAACAGGTGCCCAAGCAATTTCATGCTAGAATCATCATCCGGATGCCAAAATAAACAAAATACAGCAAAAGATTTGAGTGCACAACGTTTGGTTTAGATTTGACAGCCATAATCAGCAATTGTGTACATTTGAGCTGAATGTGTCAAAATCTTAAAAATTAACAGGTGCCCAAGCAATTTCATGCTAGAATCATCATCCGGATGCCAAAATAAACTAAATACAGCAAAAGATTTGAGTGCACAACGTTTGGTTTAGGTTTGACAGCCATAATCACCTTTTTATTGCTTTAAATGCGTTTTTAGCGCATGATTGTACATTTGAGCTGAATGTGTCAAAATCTTAAAAATTAACAGGTGCCCAAGCAATTTAATGCTAGAATCATCATCCGGATGCCAAAATAAACAAAATACAGCAAAAGATTTGAGTGCACAACGTTTGGTTTAGATTTGACAGCCATAATCAGCAATTGTGTACATTTGAGCTGAATGTGTCAAAATCTTAAAAATTAACAGGTGCCCAAGCAATTTCATGCTAGAATCATCATCCGGATGCCAAAATAAACTAAATACAGCAAAAGATTTGAGTGCACAACGTTTGGTTTAGGTTTGACAGCCATAATCACCTTTTTATTGCTTTAAATGCGTTTTTAGCGCATGATTGTACATTTGAGCTGAATGTGTCAAAATCTTAAAAATTAACAGGTGCCCAAGCAATTTCATGCTAGAATCATCATCCGGATGCCAAAATAAACTAAATACAGCAAAAGATTTGAGTGCACAACGTTTGGTTTAGGTTTGACAGCCATAATCACCTTTTTATTGCTTTAAATGCGTTTTTAGCGCATGATTGTACATTTGAGCTGAATGTGTCAAAATCTTAAAAATTAACAGGTGCCCAAGCAATTTCATGCTAGAATCATCATCCGGATGCCAAAATAAACTAAATACAGCAAAAGATTTGAGTGCACAACGTTTGGTTTAGATTTGACAGCCATAATCAGCAATTGTGTACATTTGAGCTGAATGTGTCAAAATCTTAAAAATTAACAGGTGCCCAAGCAATTTCATGCTAGAATCATCATCCGGATGCCAAAATAAACTAAATACAGCAAAAGATTTGAGTGCACAACGTTTGGTTTAGGTTTGACAGCCATAATCACCTTTTTATTGCTTTAAATGCGTTTTTAGCGCATGATTGTACATTTGAGCTGAATGTGTCAAAATCTTAAAAATTAACAGGTGCCCAAGCAATTTAATGCTAGAATCATCATCCGGATGCCAAAATAAACAAAATACAGCAAAAGATTTGAGTGCACAACGTTTGGTTTAGATTTGACAGCCATAATCAGCAATTGTGTACATTTGAGCTGAATGTGTCAAAATCTTAAAAATTAACAGGTGCCCAAGCAATTTCATGCTAGAATCATCATCCGGATGCCAAAATAAACTAAATACAGCAAAAGATTTGAGTGCACTACGTTTGGTTTAGGTTTGACAGCCATAATCACCTTTTTATTGCTTTAAATGCGTTTTTAGCGCATGATTGTACATTTGAGCTGAATGTGTCAAAATCTTAAAAATTAACAGGTGCCCAAGCAATTTAATGCTAGAATCATCATCCGGATGCCAAAATAAACTAAATACAGCAAAAGATTTGAGTGCACAACGTTTGGTTTAGATATGACAGCCATAATCAGCAATTGTGTACATTTGAGCTGAATGTGTCAAAATCTTAAAAATTAACAGGTGCCCAAGCAATTTCATGCTAGAATCATCATCCGGATGCCAAAATAAACTAAATACAGCAAAAGATTTGAGTGCACAACGTTTGGTTTAGGTTTGACAGCCATAATCACCTTTTTATTGCTTTAAATGCGTTTTTAGCGCATGATTGTACATTTGAGCTGAATGTGTCAAAATCTTAAAAATTAACAGTTGCCCAAGCAATTTCATGCTAGAATCATCATCCGGATGCCAAAATAAACTAAATACAGCAAAAGATTTGAGTGCACAACGTTTGGTTTAGATTTGACAGCCATAATCAGCAATTGTGTACATTTGAGCTGAATGTGTCAAAATCTTAAAAATTAACAGGTGCCCAAGCAATTTCATGCTAGAATCATCATCCGGATGCCAAAATAAACTAAATACAGCAAAAGATTTGAGTGCACAACGTTTGGTTTAGATTTGACAGCCATAATCAGCAATTGTGTACATTTGAGCTGAATGTGTCAAAATCTTAAAAATTAACAGGTGCCCAAGCAATTTCATGCTAAAATCATCATCCGGATGCCAAAATAAACTAAATACAGCAAAAGATTTGAGTGCACAACGTTTGGTTTAGGTTTGACAGCCATAATCACCTTTTTATTGCTTTAAATGCGTTTTTAGCGCATGATTGTACATTTGAGCTGAATGTGTCAAAATCTTAAAAATTAACAGGTGCCCAAGCAATTTCATGCTAGAATCATCATCCGGATGCCAAAATAAACTAAATACAGCAAAAGATTTGAGTGCACAACGTTTGGTTTAGATTTGACAGCCATAATCAGCAATTGTGTACATTTGAGCTGAATGTGTCAAAATCTTAAAAATTAACAGGTGCCCAAGCAATTTCATGGTAGAATCATCATCCGGATGCCAAAATAAACTAAATACAGCAAAAGATTTGAGTGCACAACGTTTGGTTTAGGTTTGACAGCCATAATCACCTTTTTATTGCTTTAAATGCGTTTTTAGCGCATGATTGTACATTTGAGCTGAATGTGTCAAAATCTTAAAAATTAACAGGTGCCCAAGCAATTTCATGCTAGAATCATCATCCGGATGCCAAAATAAACTAAATACAGCAAAAGATTTGAGTGCACAACGTTTGGTTTAGGTTTGACAGCCATAATCACCTTTTTATTGCTTTAAATGCGTTTTTAGCGCATGATTGTACATTTGAGGTGAATGTGTCAAAATCTTAAAAATTAACAGGTGCCCAAGCAATTTCATGCTAGAATCATCATCCGGATGCCAAAATAAACTAAATACAGCAAAAGATTTGAGTGCACAACGTTTGGTTTAGGTTTGACAGCCATAATCACCTTTTTATTGCTTTAAATGCGTTTTTAGCGCATGATTGTACATTTGAGCTGAATGTGTCAAAATCTTAAAAATTAACAGGTGCCCAAGCAATTTCATGCTAGAATCATCATCCGGATGCCAAAATAAACTAAATACAGCAAAAGATTTGAGTGCACAACGTTTGGTTTAGATTTGACAGCCATAATCAGCAATTGTGTACATTTGAGCTGAATGTGTCAAAATCTTAAAAATTAACAGGTGCCCAAGCAATTTCATGCTAGAATCATCATCCGGATGCCAAAATAAACTAAATACAGCAAAAGATTTGAGTGCACAACGTTTGGTTTAGGTTTGACAGCCATAATCACCTTTTTATTGCTTTAAATGCGTTTTTAGCGCATGATTGTACATTTGAGCTGAATGTGTCAAAATCTTAAAAATTAACAGGTGCCCAAGCAATTTAATGCTAGAATCATCATCCGGATGCCAAAATAAACAAAATACAGCAAAAGATTTGAGTGCACAACGTTTGGTTTAGATTTGACAGCCATAATCAGCAATTGTGTACATTTGAGCTGAATGTGTCAAAATCTTAAAAATTAACAGGTGCCCAAGCAATTTCATGCTAGAATCATCATCCGGATGCCAAAATAAACTAAATACAGCAAAAGATTTGAGTGCACAACGTTTGGTTTAGGTTTGACAGCCATAATCACCTTTTTATTGCTTTAAATGCGTTTTTAGCGCATGATTGTACATTTGAGCTGAATGTGTCAAAATCTTAAAAATTAACAGGTGCCCAAGCAATTTCATGCTAGAATCATCATCCGGAGGCCAAAATAAACTAAATACAGCAAAAGATTTGAGTGCACAACGTTTGGTTTAGATTTGACAGCCATAATCAGCAATTGTGTACATTTGAGCTGAATGTGTCAAAATCTTAAAAATTAACAGGTGCCCAAGCAATTTCATGCTAGAATCATCATCCGGATGCCAAAATAAACTAAATACAGCAAAAGATTTGAGTGCACAACGTTTGGTTTAGATTTGACAGCCATAATCAGCAATTGTGTACATTTGAGCTGAATGTGTCAAAATCTTAAAAATTAACAGGTGCCCAAGCAATTTCATGCTAGAATCATCATCCGGATGCCAAAATAAACTAAATACAGCAAAAGATTTGAGTGCACAACGTTTGGTTTAGGTTTGACAGCCATAATCACCTTTTTATTGCTTTAAATGCGTTTTTAGCGCATGATTGTACATTTGAGCTGAATGTGTCAAAATCTTAAAAATTAACAGGTGCCCAAGCAATTTCATGCTAGAATCATCATCCGGATGCCAAAATAAACTAAATACAGCAAAAGATTTGAGTGCACAACGTTTGGTTTAGATTTGACAGCCATAATCAGCAATTGTGTACATTTGAGCTGAATGTGTCAAAATCTTAAAAATTAACAGGTGCCCAAGCAATTTCATGCTAGAATCATCATCCGGATGCCAAAATAAACTAAATACAGCAAAAGATTTGAGTGCACAACGTTTGGTTTAGGTTTGACAGCCATAATCACCTTTTTATTGCTTTAAATGCGTTTTTAGCGCATGATTGTACATTTGAGCTGAATGTGTCAAAATCTTAAAAATTAACAGGTGCCCAAGCAATTTCATGCTAGAATCATCATCCGGATGCCAAAATAAACTAAATACAGCAAAAGATTTGAGTGCACATCGTTTGGTTCAGATTTGACAGCCATAATCAGCAATTGTGTACATTTGAGCTGAATGTGTCAAAATCTTAAAAATTAACAGGTGCCCAAGCAATTTCATGCTAGAATCATCATCCGGATGCCAAAATAAACTAAATACAGCAAAAGATTTGAGTGCACAACGTTTGGTTTAGGTTTGACAGCCATAATCACCTTTTTATTGCTTTAAATGCGTTTTTAGCGCATGATTGTACATTTGAGCTGAATGTGTCAAAATCTTAAAAATTAACAGGTGCCCAAGCAATTTCATGCTAGAATCATCATCCGGATGCCAAAATAAACTAAATATAGCAAAAGATTTGAGTGCACAACGTTTGGTTTAGGTTTGACAGCCATAATCACCTTTTTATTGCTTTAAATGCGTTTGTAGCGCATGATTGTACATTTGAGCTGAATGTGTCAAAATCTTAAAAATTAACAGGTGCCCAAGCAATTTCATGCTAGAATCATCATCCGGATGCCAA
Source organism: Festucalex cinctus (assembly GCF_051991245.1). Lineage (NCBI taxonomy): Eukaryota > Metazoa > Chordata > Actinopteri > Syngnathiformes > Syngnathidae > Festucalex > Festucalex cinctus. The sequence continues at coordinate 81,845 of NW_027520295.1, read as the reverse complement.
AATAAACTAAATACAGCAAAAGATTTGAGTGCACAACGTTTGGTTCAGATTTGACAGCCATAATCAGCAATTGTGTACATTTGAGCTGAATGTGTCAAAATCTTAAAAATTAACAGGTGCCCAAACAATTTCATGCTAGAATCATCATCCGGATGCCAAAATAAACTAAATACAGCAAAAGATTTGAGTGCACAACGTTTGGTTTAGGTTTGACAGCCATAATCACCTTTTTATTGCTTTAAATGCGTTTGTAGCGCATGATTGTACATTTGAGCTGAATGTGTCAAAATCCTAAAAATTAACAGGTGCCCAAGCAATTTCATGCTAGAATCATCATCCGGATGCCAAAATAAACTAAATACAGCAAAAGATTTGAGTGCACAACGTTTGGTTCAGATTTGACAGCCATAATCAGCAATTGTGTACATTTGAGGTGAATGTGTCAAAATCTTAAAAATTAACAGGTGCCCAAGCAATTTCATGCTAGAATCATCATCCGGATGCCAAAATAAACTAAATACAGCAAAAGATTTGAGTGCACAACGTTTGGTTTAGATTTGACAGCCATAATCAGCAATTGTGTACATTTGAGCTGAATGTGTCAAAATCTTAAAAATTAACAGGTGCCCAAGCAATTTCATGCTAGAATCATCATACGGATGCCAAAATAAACTAAATACAGCAAAAGATTTGAGTGCACAACGTTTGGTTTAGATTTGACAGCCATAATCAGCAATTGTGTACATTTGAGCTGAATGTGTCAAAATCTTAAAAATTAACAGGTGCCCAAGCAATTTCATGCTAGAATCATCATCCGGATGCCAAAATAAACTAAATACAGCAAAAGATTTGAGTGCACAACGTTTGGTTTAGGTTTGACAGCCATAATCACCTTTTTATTGCTTTAAATGCGTTTTTAGCGCATGATTGTACATTTGAGCTGAATGTGTCAAAATCTTAAAAATTAACAGGTGCCCAAGCAATTTCATGCAAGAATCATCATCCGGATGCCAAAATAAACTAAATACAGCAAAAGATTTGAGTGCACAACGTTTGGTTTAGATTTGACAGCCATAATCAGCAATTGTGTACATTTGAGCTGAATGTGTCAAAATCTTAAAAATTAACAGGTGCCCAAGCAATTTCATGCTAGAATCATCATCCGGATGCCAAAATAAACTAAATACAGCAAAAGATTTGAGTGCACAACGTTTGGTTTAGGTTTGACAGCCATAATCACCTTTTTATTGCTTTAAATGCGTTTTTAGCGCATGATTGTACATTTGAGGTGAATGTGTCAAAATCTTAAAAATTAACAGGTGCCCAAGCAATTTCATGCTAGAATGATCATCCGGATGCCAAAATAAACTAAATACAGCAAAAGATTTGAGTGCACAACGTTTGGTTTAGGTTTGACAGCCATAATCACCTTTTTATTGCTTTAAATGCGTTTTTAGCGCATGATTGTACATTTGAGCTGAATGTGTCAAAATCTTAAAAATTAACAGGTGCCCAAGCAATTTCATGCTAGAATCATCATCCGGATGCCAAAATAAACTAAATACAGCAAAAGATTTGAGTGCACAACGTTTGGTTTAGATTTGACAGCCATAATCAGCAATTGTGTACATTTGAGCTGAATGTGTCAAAATCTTAAAAATTAACAGGTGCCCAAGCAATTTCATGCTAGAATCATCATCCGGATGCCAAAATAAACTAAATACAGCAAAAGATTTGAGTGCACAACGTTTGGTTTAGGTTTGACAGCCATAATCACCTTTTTATTGCTTTAAATGCGTTTTTAGCGCATGATTGTACATTTGAGCTGAATGTGTCAAAATCTTAAAAATTAACAGGTGCCCAAGCAATTTAATGCTAGAATCATCATCCGGATGCCAAAATAAACAAAATACAGCAAAAGATTTGAGTGCACAACGTTTGGTTTAGATTTGACAGCCATAATCAGCAATTGTGTACATTTGAGCTGAATGTGTCAAAATCTTAAAAATTAACAGGTGCCCAAGCAATTTCATGCTAGAATCATCATCCGGATGCCAAAATAAACTAAATACAGCAAAAGATTTGAGTGCACAACGTTTGGTTTAGGTTTGACAGCCATAATCACCTTTTTATTGCTTTAAATGCGTTTTTAGCGCATGATTGTACATTTGAGCTGAATGTGTCAAAATCTTAAAAATTAACAGGTGCCCAAGCAATTTCATGCTAGAATCATCATCCGGAGGCCAAAATAAACTAAATACAGCAAAAGATTTGAGTGCACAACGTTTGGTTTAGATTTGACAGCCATAATCAGCAATTGTGTACATTTGAGCTGAATGTGTCAAAATCTTAAAAATTAACAGGTGCCCAAGCAATTTCATGCTAGAATCATCATCCGGATGCCAAAATAAACTAAATACAGCAAAAGATTTGAGTGCACAACGTTTGGTTTAGATTTGACAGCCATAATCAGCAATTGTGTACATTTGAGCTGAATGTGTCAAAATCTTAAAAATTAACAGGTGCCCAAGCAATTTCATGCTAGAATCATCATCCGGATGCCAAAATAAACTAAATACAGCAAAATATTTGAGTGCACAACGTTTGGTTTAGGTTTGACAGCCATAATCACCTTTTTATTGCTTTAAATGCGTTTTTAGCGCATGATTGTACATTTGAGCTGAATGTGTCAAAATCTTAAAAATTAACAGGTGCCCAAGCAATTTCATGCTAGAATCATCATCCGGATGCCAAAATAAACTAAATACAGCAAAAGATTTGAGTGCACAACGTTTGGTTTAGATTTGACAGCCATAATCAGCAATTGTGTACATTTGAGCTGAATGTGTCAAAATCTTAAAAATTAACAGGTGCCCAAGCAATTTCATGCTAGAATCATCATCCGGATGCCAAAATAAACTAAATACAGCAAAAGATTTGAGTGCACAACGTTTGGTTTAGGTTTGACAGCCATAATCACCTTTTTATTGCTTTAAATGCGTTTTTAGCGCATGATTGTACATTTGAGCTGAATGTGTCAAAATCTTAAAAATTAACAGGTGCCCAAGCAATTTCATGCTAGAATCATCATCCGGATGCCAAAATAAACTAAATACAGCAAAAGATTTGAGTGCACAACGTTTGGTTTAGATTTGACAGCCATAATCAGCAATTGTGTACATTTGAGCTGAATGTGTCAAAATCTTAAAAATTAACAGGTGCCCAAGCAATTTCATGCTAGAATCATCATCCGGATGCCAAAATAAACTAAATACAGCAAAAGATTTGAGTGCACAACGTTTGGTTTAGGTTTGACAGCCATAATCACCTTTTTATTGCTTTAAATGCGTTTTTAGCGCATGATTGTACATTTGAGCTGAATGTGTCAAAATCTTAAAAATTAACAGGTGCCCAAGCAATTTCATGCTAGAATCATCATCCGGATGCCAAAATAAACTAAATACAGCAAAAGATTTGAGTGCACAACGTTTGGTTTAGATTTGACAGCCATAATCAGCAATTGTGTACATTTGAGCTGAATGTGTCAAAATCTTAAAAATTAACAGGTGCCCAAGCAATTTCATGCTAGAATCATCATCCGGATGCCAAAATAAACTAAATACAGCAAAAGATTTGAGTGCACAACGTTTGGTTTAGGTTTGACAGCCATAATCACCTTTTTATTGCTTTAAATGCGTTTTTAGCGCATGATTGTACATTTGAGCTGAATGTGTCAAAATCTTAAAAATTAACAGGTGCCCAAGCAATTTCATGCAAGAATCATCATCCGGATGCCAAAATAAACTAAATACAGCAAAAGATTTGAGTGCACAACGTTTGGTTTAGATTTGACAGCCATAATCAGCAATTGTGTACATTTGAGCTGAATGTGTCAAAATCTTAAAAATTAACAGGTGCCCAAGCAATTTCATGCTAGAATCATCATCCGGATGCCAAAATAAACTAAATACAGCAAAAGATTTGAGTGCACAACGTTTGGTTTAGGTTTGACAGCCATAATCACCTTTTTATTGCTTTAAATGCGTTTTTAGCGCATGATTGTACATTTGAGGTGAATGTGTCAAAATCTTAAAAATTAACAGGTGCCCAAGCAATTTCATGCTAGAATGATCATCCGGATGCCAAAATAAACTAAATACAGCAAAAGATTTGAGTGCACAACGTTTGGTTTAGGTTTGACAGCCATAATCACCTTTTTATTGCTTTAAATGCGTTTTTAGCGCATGATTGTACATTTGAGCTGAATGTGTCAAAATCTTAAAAATTAACAGGTGCCCAAGCAATTTCATGCTAGAATCATCATCCGGATGCCAAAATAAACTAAATACAGCAAAAGATTTGAGTGCACAACGTTTGGTTTAGATTTGACAGCCATAATCAGCAATTGTGTACATTTGAGCTGAATGTGTCAAAATCTTAAAAATTAACAGGTGCCCAAGCAATTTCATGCTAGAATCATCATCCGGATGCCAAAATAAACTAAATACAGCAAAAGATTTGAGTGCACAACGTTTGGTTTAGGTTTGACAGCCATAATCACCTTTTTATTGCTTTAAATGCGTTTTTAGCGCATGATTGTACATTTGAGCTGAATGTGTCAAAATCTTAAAAATTAACAGGTGCCCAAGCAATTTAATGCTAGAATCATCATCCGGATGCCAAAATAAACAAAATACAGCAAAAGATTTGAGTGCACAACGTTTGGTTTAGATTTGACAGCCATAATCAGCAATTGTGTACATTTGAGGTGAATGTGTCAAAATCTTAAAAATTAACAGGTGTCCAAGCAATTTCATGCTAGAATGATCATCCGGATGCCAAAATAAACTAAATACAGCAAAAGATTTGAGTGCACAACGTTTGGTTTAGGTTTGACAGCAATAATCACCTTTTTATTGCTTTAAATGCGTTTTTAGCGCATGATTGTACATTTGAGCTGAATGTGTCAAAATCTTAAAAATTAACAGGTGCCCAAGCAATTTCATGCTAGAATCATCATCCGGATGCCAAAATAAACTAAATACAGCAAAAGATTTGAGTGCACAACGTTTGGTTTAGATTTGACAGCCATAATCAGCAATTGTGTACATTTGAGCTGAATGTGTCAAAATCTTAAAAATTAACAGGTGCCCAAGCAATTTCATGCTAGAATCATCATCCGGATGCCAAAATAAACTAAATACAGCAAAAGATTTGAGTGCACAACGTTTGGTTTAGGTTTGACAGCCATAATCACCTTTTTATTGCTTTAAATGCGTTTTTAGCGCATGATTGTACATTTGAGCTGAATGTGTCAAAATCTTAAAAATTAACAGGTGCCCAAGCAATTTAATGCTAGAATCATCATCCGGATGCCAAAATAAACAAAATACAGCAAAAGATTTGAGTGCACAACGTTTGGTTTAGATTTGACAGCCATAATCAGCAATTGTGTACATTTGAGCTGAATGTGTCAAAATCTTAAAAATTAACAGGTGCCCAAGCAATTTCATGCTAGAATCATCATCCGGATGCCAAAATAAACTAAATACAGCAAAAGATTTGAGTGCACAACGTTTGGTTTAGGTTTGACAGCCATAATCACCTTTTTATTGCTTTAAATGCGTTTTTAGCGCATGATTGTACATTTGAGCTGAATGTGTCAAAATCTTAAAAATTAACAGGTGCCCAAGCAATTTCATGCTAGAATCATCATCCGGAGGCCAAAATAAACTAAATACAGCAAAAGATTTGAGTGCACAACGTTTGGTTTAGATTTGACAGCCATAATCAGCAATTGTGTACATTTGAGCTGAATGTGTCAAAATCTTAAAAATTAACAGGTGCCCAAGCAATTTCATGCTAGAATCATCATCCGGATGCCAAAATAAACTAAATACAGCAAAAGATTTGAGTGCACAACGTTTGGTTTAGATTTGACAGCCATAATCAGCAATTGTGTACATTTGAGCTGAATGTGTCAAAATCTTAAAAATTAACAGGTGCCCAAGCAATTTCATGCTAGAATCATCATCCGGATGCCAAAATAAACTAAATACAGCAAAATATTTGAGTGCACAACGTTTGGTTTAGGTTTGACAGCCATAATCACCTTTTTATTGCTTTAAATGCGTTTTTAGCGCATGATTGTACATTTGAGCTGAATGTGTCAAAATCTTAAAAATTAACAGGTGCCCAAGCAATTTCATGCTAGAATCATCATCCGGATGCCAAAATAAACTAAATACAGCAAAAGATTTGAGTGCACAACGTTTGGTTTAGATTTGACAGCCATAATCAGCAATTGTGTACATTTGAGCTGAATGTGTCAAAATCTTAAAAATTAACAGGTGCCCAAGCAATTTCATGCTAGAATCATCATCCGGATGCCAAAATAAACTAAATACAGCAAAAGATTTGAGTGCACAACGTTTGGTTTAGGTTTGACAGCCATAATCACCTTTTTATTGCTTTAAATGCGTTTTTAGCGCATGATTGTACATTTGAGCTGAATGTGTCAAAATCTTAAAAATTAACAGGTGCCCAAGCAATTTCATGCTAGAATCATCATCCGGATGCCAAAATAAACTAAATACAGCAAAAGATTTGAGTGCACAACGTTTGGTTTAGATTTGACAGCCATAATCAGCAATTGTGTACATTTGAGCTGAATGTGTCAAAATCTTAAAAATTAACAGGTGCCCAAGCAATTTCATGCTAGAATCATCATCCGGATGCCAAAATAAACTAAATACAGCAAAAGATTTGAGTGCACAACGTTTGGTTTAGGTTTGACAGCCATAATCACCTTTTTATTGCTTTAAATGCGTTTTTAGCGCATGATTGTACATTTGAGCTGAATGTGTCAAAATCTTAAAAATTAACAGGTGCCCAAGCAATTTAATGCTAGAATCATCATCCGGATGCCAAAATAAACAAAATACAGCAAAAGATTTGAGTGCACAACGTTTGGTTTAGATTTGACAGCCATAATCAGCAATTGTGTACATTTGAGCTGAATGTGTCAAAATCTTAAAAATTAACAGGTGCCCAAGCAATTTCATGCTAGAATCATCATCCGGATGCCAAAATAAACTAAATACAGCAAAAGATTTGAGTGCACAACGTTTGGTTTAGGTTTGACAGCCATAATCACCTTTTTATTGCTTTAAATGCGTTTTTAGCGCATGATTGTACATTTGAGCTGAATGTGTCAAAATCTTAAAAATTAACAGGTGCCCAAGCAATTTCATGCTAGAATCATCATCCGGAGGCCAAAATAAACTAAATACAGCAAAAGATTTGAGTGCACAACGTTTGGTTTAGATTTGACAGCCATAATCAGCAATTGTGTACATTTGAGCTGAATGTGTCAAAATCTTAAAAATTAACAGGTGCCCAAGCAATTTCATGCTAGAATCATCATCCGGATGCCAAAATAAACTAAATACAGCAAAAGATTTGAGTGCACAACGTTTGGTTTAGATTTGACAGCCATAATCAGCAATTGTGTACATTTGAGCTGAATGTGTCAAAATCTTAAAAATTAACAGGTGCCCAAGCAATTTCATGCTAGAATCATCATCCGGATGCCAAAATAAACTAAATACAGCAAAAGATTTGAGTGCACAACGTTTGGTTTAGGTTTGACAGCCATAATCACCTTTTTATTGCTTTAAATGCGTTTTTAGCGCATGATTGTACATTTGAGCTGAATGTGTCAAAATCTTAAAAATTAACAGGTGCCCAAGCAATTTCATGCTAGAATCATCATCCGGATGCCAAAATAAACTAAATACAGCAAAAGATTTGAGTGCACAACGTTTGGTTTAGATTTGACAGCCATAATCAGCAATTGTGTACATTTGAGCTGAATGTGTCAAAATCTTAAAAATTAACAGGTGCCCAAGCAATTTCATGCTAGAATCATCATCCGGATGCCAAAATAAACTAAATACAGCAAAAGATTTGAGTGCACAACGTTTGGTTTAGGTTTGACAGCCATAATCACCTTTTTATTGCTTTAAATGCGTTTTTAGCGCATGATTGTACATTTGAGCTGAATGTGTCAAAATCTTAAAAATTAACAGGTGCCCAAGCAATTTCATGCTAGAATCATCATCCGGATGCCAAAATAAACTAAATACAGCAAAAGATTTGAGTGCACATCGTTTGGTTCAGATTTGACAGCCATAATCAGCAATTGTGTACATTTGAGCTGAATGTGTCAAAATCTTAAAAATTAACAGGTGCCCAAGCAATTTCATGCTAGAATCATCATCCGGATGCCAAAATAAACTAAATACAGCAAAAGATTTGAGTGCACAACGTTTGGTTTAGGTTTGACAGCCATAATCACCTTTTTATTGCTTTAAATGCGTTTTTAGCGCATGATTGTACATTTGAGCTGAATGTGTCAAAATCTTAAAAATTAACAGGTGCCCAAGCAATTTCATGCTAGAATCATCATCCGGATGCCAAAATAAACTAAATATAGCAAAAGATTTGAGTGCACAACGTTTGGTTTAGGTTTGACAGCCATAATCACCTTTTTATTGCTTTAAATGCGTTTGTAGCGCATGATTGTACATTTGAGCTGAATGTGTCAAAATCTTAAAAATTAACAGGTGCCCAAGCAATTTCATGCTAGAATCATCATCCGGATGCCAAAATAAACTAAATACAGCAAAAGATTTGAGTGCACAACGTTTGGTTCAGATTTGACAGCCATAATCAGCAATTGTGTACATTTGAGCTGAATGTGTCAAAATCTTAAAAATTAACAGGTGCCCAAACAATTTCATGCTAGAATCATCATCCGGATGCCAAAATAAACTAAATACAGCAAAAGATTTGAGTGCACAACGTTTGGTTTAGGTTTGACAGCCATAATCACCTTTTTATTGCTTTAAATGCGTTTGTAGCGCATGATTGTACATTTGAGCTGAATGTGTCAAAATCCTAAAAATTAACAGGTGCCCAAGCAATTTCATGCTAGAATCATCATCCGGATGCCAAAATAAACTAAATACAGCAAAAGATTTGAGTGCACAACGTTTGGTTCAGATTTGACAGCCATAATCAGCAATTGTGTACATTTGAGCTGAATGTGTCAAAATCTTAAAAATTAACAGGTGCCCAAGCAATTTCATGCTAGAATCATCATCCGGATGCCAAAATAAACTAAATACAGCAAAAGATTTGAGTGCACAACGTTTGGTTTAGATTTGACAGCCATAATCAGCAATTGTGTACATTTGAGCTGAATGTGTCAAAATCTTAAAAATTAACAGGTGCCCAAGCAATTTCATGCTAGAATCATCATACGGATGCCAAAATAAACTAAATACAGCAAAAGATTTGAGTGCACAACGTTTGGTTTAGATTTGACAGCCATAATCAGCAATTGTGTACATTTGAGCTGAATGTGTCAAAATCTTAAAAATTAACAGGTGCCCAAGCAATTTCATGCTAGAATCATCATCCGGATGCCAAAATAAACTAAATACAGCAAAAGATTTGAGTGCACAACGTTTGGTTTAGGTTTGACAGCCATAATCACCTTTTTATTGCTTTAAATGCGTTTTTAGCGCATGATTGTACATTTGAGCTGAATGTGTCAAAATCTTAAAAATTAACAGGTGCCCAAGCAATTTCATGCAAGAATCATCATCCGGATGACAAAATAAACTAAATACAGCAAAAGATTTGAGTGCACAACGTTTGGTTTAGATTTGACAGCCATAATCAGCAATTGTGTACATTTGAGCTGAATGTGTCAAAATCTTAAAAATTAACAGGTGCCCAAGCAATTTCATGCTAGAATCATCATCCGGATGCCAAAATAAACTAAATACAGCAAAAGATTTGAGTGCACAACGTTTGGTTTAGGTTTGACAGCCATAATCACCTTTTTATTGCTTTAAATGCGTTTTTAGCGCATGATTGTACATTTGAGGTGAATGTGTCAAAATCTTAAAAATTAACAGGTGCCCAAGCAATTTCATGCTAGAATGATCATCCGGATGCCAAAATAAACTAAATACAGCAAAAGATTTGAGTGCACAACGTTTGGTTTAGGTTTGACAGCCATAATCACCTTTTTATTGCTTTAAATGCGTTTTTAGCGCATGATTGTACATTTGAGCTGAATGTGTCAAAATCTTAAAAATTAACAGGTGCCCAAGCAATTTCATGCTAGAATCATCATCCGGATGCCAAAATAAACTAAATACAGCAAAAGATTTGAGTGCACAACGTTTGGTTTAGATTTGACAGCCATAATCAGCAATTGTGTACATTTGAGCTGAATGTGTCAAAATCTTAAAAATTAACAGGTGCCCAAGCAATTTCATGCTAGAATCATCATCCGGATGCCAAAATAAACTAAATACAGCAAAATATTTGAGTGCACAACGTTTGGTTTAGGTTTGACAGCCATAATCACCTTTTTATTGCTTTAAATGCGTTTTTAGCGCATGATTGTACATTTGAGCTGAATGTGTCAAAATCTTAAAAATTAACAGGTGCCCAAGCAATTTCATGCTAGAATCATCATCCGGATGCCAAAATAAACTAAATACAGCAAAAGATTTGAGTGCACAACGTTTGGTTTAGATTTGACAGCCATAATCAGCAATTGTGTACATTTGAGCTGAATGTGTCAAAATCTTAAAAATTAACAGGTGCCCAAGCAATTTCATGCTAGAATCATCATCCGGATGCCAAAATAAACTAAATACAGCAAAAGATTTGAGTGCACAACGTTTGGTTTAGGTTTGACAGCCATAATCACCTTTTTATTGCTTTAAATGCGTTTTTAGCGCATGATTGTACATTTGAGCTGAATGTGTCAAAATCTTAAAAATTAACAGGTGCCCAAGCAATTTCATGCTAGAATCATCATCCGGATGCCAAAATAAACTAAATACAGCAAAAGATTTGAGTGCACAACGTTTGGTTTAGATTTGACAGCCATAATCAGCAATTGTGTACATTTGAGCTGAATGTGTCAAAATCTTAAAAATTAACAGGTGCCCAAGCAATTTCATGCTAGAATCATCATCCGGATGCCAAAATAAACTAAATACAGCAAAAGATTTGAGTGCACAACGTTTGGTTTAGGTTTGACAGCCATAATCACCTTTTTATTGCTTTAAATGCGTTTTTAGCGCATGATTGTACATTTGAGCTGAATGTGTCAAAATCTTAAAAATTAACAGGTGCCCAAGCAATTTAATGCTAGAATCATCATCCGGATGCCAAAATAAACAAAATACAGCAAAAGATTTGAGTGCACAACGTTTGGTTTAGATTTGACAGCCATAATCAGCAATTGTGTACATTTGAGCTGAATGTGTCAAAATCTTAAAAATTAACAGGTGCCCAAGCAATTTCATGCTAGAATCATCATCCGGATGCCAAAATAAACTAAATACAGCAAAAGATTTGAGTGCACAACGTTTGGTTTAGGTTTGACAGCCATAATCACCTTTTTATTGCTTTAAATGCGTTTTTAGCGCATGATTGTACATTTGAGCTGAATGTGTCAAAATCTTAAAAATTAACAGGTGCCCAAGCAATTTCATGCTAGAATCATCATCCGGAGGCCAAAATAAACTAAATACAGCAAAAGATTTGAGTGCACAACGTTTGGTTTAGATTTGACAGCCATAATCAGCAATTGTGTACATTTGAGCTGAATGTGTCAAAATCTTAAAAATTAACAGGTGCCCAAGCAATTTCATGCTAGAATCATCATCCGGATGCCAAAATAAACTAAATACAGCAAAAGATTTGAGTGCACAACGTTTGGTTTAGATTTGACAGCCATAATCAGCAATTGTGTACATTTGAGCTGAATGTGTCAAAATCTTAAAAATTAACAGGTGCCCAAGCAATTTCATGCTAGAATCATCATCCGGATGCCAAAATAAACTAAATACAGCAAAAGATTTGAGTGCACAACGTTTGGTTTAGGTTTGACAGCCATAATCACCTTTTTATTGCTTTAAATGCGTTTTTAGCGCATGATTGTACATTTGAGCTGAATGTGTCAAAATCTTAAAAATTAACAGGTGCCCAAGCAATTTCATGCTAGAATCATCATCCGGATGCCAAAATAAACTAAATACAGCAAAAGATTTGAGTGCACAACGTTTGGTTTAGATTTGACAGCCATAATCAGCAATTGTGTACATTTGAGCTGAATGTGTCAAAATCTTAAAAATTAACAGGTGCCCAAGCAATTTCATGCTAGAATCATCATCCGGATGCCAAAATAAACTAAATACAGCAAAAGATTTGAGTGCACAACGTTTGGTTTAGGTTTGACAGCCATAATCACCTTTTTATTGCTTTAAATGCGTTTTTAGCGCATGATTGTACATTTGAGCTGAATGTGTCAAAATCTTAAAAATTAACAGGTGCCCAAGCAATTTCATGCTAGAATCATCATCCGGATGCCAAAATAAACTAAATACAGCAAAAGATTTGAGTGCACATCGTTTGGTTCAGATTTGACAGCCATAATCAGCAATTGTGTACATTTGAGCTGAATGTGTCAAAATCTTAAAAATTAACAGGTGCCCAAGCAATTTCATGCTAGAATCATCATCCGGATGCCAAAATAAACTAAATACAGCAAAAGATTTGAGTGCACAACGTTTGGTTTAGGTTTGACAGCCATAATCACCTTTTTATTGCTTTAAATGCGTTTTTAGCGCATGATTGTACATTTGAGCTGAATGTGTCAAAATCTTAAAAATTAACAGGTGCCCAAGCAATTTCATGCTAGAATCATCATCCGGATGCCAAAATAAACTAAATATAGCAAAAGATTTGAGTGCACAACGTTTGGTTTAGGTTTGACAGCCATAATCACCTTTTTATTGCTTTAAATGCGTTTGTAGCGCATGATTGTACATTTGAGCTGAATGTGTCAAAATCTTAAAAATTAACAGGTGCCCAAGCAATTTCATGCTAGAATCATCATCCGGATGCCAAAATAAACTAAATACAGCAAAAGATTTGAGTGCACAACGTTTGGTTCAGATTTGACAGCCATAATCAGCAATTGTGTACATTTGAGCTGAATGTGTCAAAATCTTAAAAATTAACAGGTGCCCAAACAATTTCATGCTAGAATCATCATCCGGATGCCAAAATAAACTAAATACAGCAAAAGATTTGAGTGCACAACGTTTGGTTTAGGTTTGACAGCCATAATCACCTTTTTATTGCTTTAAATGCGTTTGTAGCGCATGATTGTACATTTGAGCTGAATGTGTCAAAATCCTAAAAATTAACAGGTGCCCAAGCAATTTCATGCTAGAATCATCATCCGGATGCCAAAATAAACTAAATACAGCAAAAGATTTGAGTGCACAACGTTTGGTTCAGATTTGACAGCCATAATCAGCAATTGTGTACATTTGAGCTGAATGTGTCAAAATCTTAAAAATTAACAGGTGCCCAAGCAATTTCATGCTAGAATCATCATCCGGATGCCAAAATAAACTAAATACAGCAAAAGATTTGAGTGCACAACGTTTGGTTTAGATTTGACAGCCATAATCAGCAATTGTGTACATTTGAGCTGAATGTGTCAAAATCTTAAAAATTAACAGGTGCCCAAGCAATTTCATGCTAGAATCATCATACGGATGCCAAAATAAACTAAATACAGCAAAAGATTTGAGTGCACAACGTTTGGTTTAGATTTGACAGCCATAATCAGCAATTGTGTACATTTGAGCTGAATGTGTCAAAATCTTAAAAATTAACAGGTGCCCAAGCAATTTCATGCTAGAATCATCATCCGGATGCCAAAATAAACTAAATACAGCAAAAGATTTGAGTGCACAACGTTTGGTTTAGGTTTGACAGCCATAATCACCTTTTTATTGCTTTAAATGCGTTTTTAGCGCATGATTGTACATTTGAGCTGAATGTGTCAAAATCTTAAAAATTAACAGGTGCCCAAGCAATTTCATGCAAGAATCATCATCCGGATGCCAAAATAAACTAAATACAGCAAAAGATTTGAGTGCACAACGTTTGGTTTAGATTTGACAGCCATAATCAGCAATTGTGTACATTTGAGCTGAATGTGTCAAAATCTTAAAAATTAACAGGTGCCCAAGCAATTTCATGCTAGAATCATCATCCGGATGCCAAAATAAACTAAATACAGCAAAAGATTTGAGTGCACAACGTTTGGTTTAGGTTTGACAGCCATAATCACCTTTTTATTGCTTTAAATGCGTTTTTAGCGCATGATTGTACATTTGAGGTGAATGTGTCAAAATCTTAAAAATTAACAGGTGCCCAAGCAATTTCATGCTAGAATGATCATCCGGATGCCAAAATAAACTAAATACAGCAAAAGATTTGAGTGCACAACGTTTGGTTTAGGTTTGACAGCCATAATCACCTTTTTATTGCTTTAAATGCGTTTTTAGCGCATGATTGTACATTTGAGCTGAATGTGTCAAAATCTTAAAAATTAACAGGTGCCCAAGCAATTTCATGCTAGAATCATCATCCGGATGCCAAAATAAACTAAATACAGCAAAAGATTTGAGTGCACAACGTTTGGTTTAGATTTGACAGCCATAATCAGCAATTGTGTACATTTGAGCTGAATGTGTCAAAATCTTAAAAATTAACAGGTGCCCAAGCAATTTCATGCTAGAATCATCATCCGGATGCCAAAATAAACTAAATACAGCAAAAGATTTGAGTGCACAACGTTTGGTTTAGGTTTGACAGCCATAATCACCTTTTTATTGCTTTAAATGCGTTTTTAGCGCATGATTGTACATTTGAGCTGAATGTGTCAAAATCTTAAAAATTAACAGGTGCCCAAGCAATTTAATGCTAGAATCATCATCCGGATGCCAAAATAAACAAAATACAGCAAAAGATTTGAGTGCACAACGTTTGGTTTAGATTTGACAGCCATAATCAGCAATTGTGTACATTTGAGCTGAATGTGTCAAAATCTTAAAAATTAACAGGTGCCCAAGCAATTTCATGCTAGAATCATCATCCGGATGCCAAAATAAACTAAATACAGCAAAAGATTTGAGTGCACAACGTTTGGTTTAGGTTTGACAGCCATAATCACCTTTTTATTGCTTTAAATGCGTTTTTAGCGCATGATTGTACATTTGAGCTGAATGTGTCAAAATCTTAAAAATTAACAGGTGCCCAAGCAATTTCATGCTAGAATCATCATCCGGAGGCCAAAATAAACTAAATACAGCAAAAGATTTGAGTGCACAACGTTTGGTTTAGATTTGACAGCCATAATCAGCAATTGTGTACATTTGAGCTGAATGTGTCAAAATCTTAAAAATTAACAGGTGCCCAAGCAATTTCATGCTAGAATCATCATCCGGATGCCAAAATAAACTAAATACAGCAAAAGATTTGAGTGCACAACGTTTGGTTTAGATTTGACAGCCATAATCAGCAATTGTGTACATTTGAGCTGAATGTGTCAAAATCTTAAAAATTAACAGGTGCCCAAGCAATTTCATGCTAGAATCATCATCCGGATGCCAAAATAAACTAAATACAGCAAAATATTTGAGTGCACAACGTTTGGTTTAGGTTTGACAGCCATAATCACCTTTTTATTGCTTTAAATGCGTTTTTAGCGCATGATTGTACATTTGAGCTGAATGTGTCAAAATCTTAAAAATTAACAGGTGCCCAAGCAATTTCATGCTAGAATCATCATCCGGATGCCAAAATAAACTAAATACAGCAAAAGATTTGAGTGCACAACGTTTGGTTTAGATTTGACAGCCATAATCAGCAATTGTGTACATTTGAGCTGAATGTGTCAAAATCTTAAAAATTAACAGGTGCCCAAGCAATTTCATGCTAGAATCATCATCCGGATGCCAAAATAAACTAAATACAGCAAAAGATTTGAGTGCACAACGTTTGGTTTAGGTTTGACAGCCATAATCACCTTTTTATTGCTTTAAATGCGTTTTTAGCGCATGATTGTACATTTGAGCTGAATGTGTCAAAATCTTAAAAATTAACAGGTGCCCAAGCAATTTCATGCTAGAATCATCATCCGGATGCCAAAATAAACTAAATACAGCAAAAGATTTGAGTGCACAACGTTTGGTTTAGATTTGACAGCCATAATCAGCAATTGTGTACATTTGAGCTGAATGTGTCAAAATCTTAAAAATTAACAGGTGCCCAAGCAATTTCATGCTAGAATCATCATCCGGATGCCAAAATAAACTAAATACAGCAAAAGATTTGAGTGCACAACGTTTGGTTTAGGTTTGACAGCCATAATCACCTTTTTATTGCTTTAAATGCGTTTTTAGCGCATGATTGTACATTTGAGCTGAATGTGTCAAAATCTTAAAAATTAACAGGTGCCCAAGCAATTTCATGCTAGAATCATCATCCGGATGCCAAAATAAACTAAATACAGCAAAAGATTTGAGTGCACAACGTTTGGTTTAGATTTGACAGCCATAATCAGCAATTGTGTACATTTGAGCTGAATGTGTCAAAATCTTAAAAATTAACAGGTGCCCAAGCAATTTCATGCTAGAATCATCATCCGGATGCCAAAATAAACTAAATACAGCAAAAGATTTGAGTGCACAACGTTTGGTTTAGGTTTGACAGCCATAATCACCTTTTTATTGCTTTAAATGCGTTTTTAGCGCATGATTGTACATTTGAGCTGAATGTGTCAAAATCTTAAAAATTAACAGGTGCCCAAGCAATTTCATGCAAGAATCATCATCCGGATGCCAAAATAAACTAAATACAGCAAAAGATTTGAGTGCACAACGTTTGGTTTAGATTTGACAGCCATAATCAGCAATTGTGTACATTTGAGCTGAATGTGTCAAAATCTTAAAAATTAACAGGTGCCCAAGCAATTTCATGCTAGAATCATCATCCGGATGCCAAAATAAACTAAATACAGCAAAAGATTTGAGTGCACAACGTTTGGTTTAGGTTTGACAGCCATAATCACCTTTTTATTGCTTTAAATGCGTTTTTAGCGCATGATTGTACATTTGAGGTGAATGTGTCAAAATCTTAAAAATTAACAGGTGCCCAAGCAATTTCATGCTAGAATGATCATCCGGATGCCAAAATAAACTAAATACAGCAAAAGATTTGAGTGCACAACGTTTGGTTTAGGTTTGACAGCCATAATCACCTTTTTATTGCTTTAAATGCGTTTTTAGCGCATGATTGTACATTTGAGCTGAATGTGTCAAAATCTTAAAAATTAACAGGTGCCCAAGCAATTTAATGCTAGAATCATCATCCGGATGCCAAAATAAACAAAATACAGCAAAAGATTTGAGTGCACAACGTTTGGTTTAGATTTGACAGCCATAATCAGCAATTGTGTACATTTGAGCTGAATGTGTCAAAATCTTAAAAATTAACAGGTGCCCAAGCAATTTCATGCTAGAATCATCATCCGGATGCCAAAATAAACTAAATACAGCAAAAGATTTGAGTGCACAACGTTTGGTTTAGGTTTGACAGCCATAATCACCTTTTTATTGCTTTAAATGCGTTTTTAGCGCATGATTGTACATTTGAGCTGAATGTGTCAAAATCTTAAAAATTAACAGGTGCCCAAGCAATTTCATGCTAGAATCATCATCCGGAGGCCAAAATAAACTAAATACAGCAAAAGATTTGAGTGCACAACGTTTGGTTTAGATTTGACAGCCATAATCAGCAATTGTGTACATTTGAGCTGAATGTGTCAAAATCTTAAAAATTAACAGGTGCCCAAGCAATTTCATGCTAGAATCATCATCCGGATGCCAAAATAAACTAAATACAGCAAAAGATTTGAGTGCACAACGTTTGGTTTAGATTTGACAGCCATAATCAGCAATTGTGTACATTTGAGCTGAATGTGTCAAAATCTTAAAAATTAACAGGTGCCCAAGCAATTTCATGCTAGAATCATCATCCGGATGCCAAAATAAACTAAATACAGCAAAATATTTGAGTGCACAACGTTTGGTTTAGGTTTGACAGCCATAATCACCTTTTTATTGCTTTAAATGCGTTTTTAGCGCATGATTGTACATTTGAGCTGAATGTGTCAAAATCTTAAAAATTAACAGGTGCCCAAGCAATTTCATGCTAGAATCATCATCCGGATGCCAAAATAAACTAAATACAGCAAAAGATTTGAGTGCACAACGTTTGGTTTAGATTTGACAGCCATAATCAGCAATTGTGTACATTTGAGCTGAATGTGTCAAAATCTTAAAAATTAACAGGTGCCCAAGCAATTTCATGCTAGAATCATCATCCGGATGCCAAAATAAACTAAATACAGCAAAAGATTTGAGTGCACAACGTTTGGTTTAGGTTTGACAGCCATAATCACCTTTTTATTGCTTTAAATGCGTTTTTAGCGCATGATTGTACATTTGAGCTGAATGTGTCAAAATCTTAAAAATTAACAGGTGCCCAAGCAATTTCATGCTAGAATCATCATCCGGATGCCAAAATAAACTAAATACAGCAAAAGATTTGAGTGCACAACGTTTGGTTTAGATTTGACAGCCATAATCAGCAATTGTGTACATTTGAGCTGAATGTGTCAAAATCTTAAAAATTAACAGGTGCCCAAGCAATTTCATGCTAGAATCATCATCCGGATGCCAAAATAAACTAAATACAGCAAAAGATTTGAGTGCACAACGTTTGGTTTAGGTTTGACAGCCATAATCACCTTTTTATTGCTTTAAATGCGTTTTTAGCGCATGATTGTACATTTGAGCTGAATGTGTCAAAATCTTAAAAATTAACAGGTGCCCAAGCAATTTCATGCTAGAATCATCATCCGGATGCCAAAATAAACTAAATACAGCAAAAGATTTGAGTGCACAACGTTTGGTTTAGATTTGACAGCCATAATCAGCAATTGTGTACATTTGAGCTGAATGTGTCAAAATCTTAAAAATTAACAGGTGCCCAAGCAATTTCATGCTAGAATCATCATCCGGATGCCAAAATAAACTAAATACAGCAAAAGATTTGAGTGCACAACGTTTGGTTTAGGTTTGACAGCCATAATCACCTTTTTATTGCTTTAAATGCGTTTTTAGCGCATGATTGTACATTTGAGCTGAATGTGTCAAAATCTTAAAAATTAACAGGTGCCCAAGCAATTTCATGCAAGAATCATCATCCGGATGCCAAAATAAACTAAATACAGCAAAAGATTTGAGTGCACAACGTTTGGTTTAGATTTGACAGCCATAATCAGCAATTGTGTACATTTGAGCTGAATGTGTCAAAATCTTAAAAATTAACAGGTGCCCAAGCAATTTCATGCTAGAATCATCATCCGGATGCCAAAATAAACTAAATACAGCAAAAGATTTGAGTGCACAACGTTTGGTTTAGGTTTGACAGCCATAATCACCTTTTTATTGCTTTAAATGCGTTTTTAGCGCATGATTGTACATTTGAGGTGAATGTGTCAAAATCTTAAAAATTAACAGGTGCCCAAGCAATTTCATGCTAGAATGATCATCCGGATGCCAAAATAAACTAAATACAGCAAAAGATTTGAGTGCACAACGTTTGGTTTAGGTTTGACAGCCATAATCACCTTTTTATTGCTTTAAATGCGTTTTTAGCGCATGATTGTACATTTGAGCTGAATGTGTCAAAATCTTAAAAATTAACAGGTGCCCAAGCAATTTCATGCTAGAATCATCATCCGGATGCCAAAATAAACTAAATACAGCAAAAGATTTGAGTGCACAACGTTTGGTTTAGATTTGACAGCCATAATCAGCAATTGTGTACATTTGAGCTGAATGTGTCAAAATCTTAAAAATTAACAGGTGCCCAAGCAATTTCATGCTAGAATCATCATCCGGATGCCAAAATAAACTAAATACAGCAAAAGATTTGAGTGCACAACGTTTGGTTTAGGTTTGACAGCCATAATCACCTTTTTATTGCTTTAAATGCGTTTTTAGCGCATGATTGTACATTTGAGCTGAATGTGTCAAAATCTTAAAAATTAACAGGTGCCCAAGCAATTTAATGCTAGAATCATCATCCGGATGCCAAAATAAACAAAATACAGCAAAAGATTTGAGTGCACAACGTTTGGTTTAGATTTGACAGCCATAATCAGCAATTGTGTACATTTGAGCTGAATGTGTCAAAATCTTAAAAATTAACAGGTGCCCAAGCAATTTCATGCTAGAATCATCATCCGGATGCCAAAATAAACTAAATACAGCAAAAGATTTGAGTGCACAACGTTTGGTTTAGGTTTGACAGCCATAATCACCTTTTTATTGCTTTAAATGCGTTTTTAGCGCATGATTGTACATTTGAGCTGAATGTGTCAAAATCTTAAAAATTAACAGGTGCCCAAGCAATTTCATGCTAGAATCATCATCCGGAGGCCAAAATAAACTAAATACAGCAAAAGATTTGAGTGCACAACGTTTGGTTTAGATTTGACAGCCATAATCAGCAATTGTGTACATTTGAGCTGAATGTGTCAAAATCTTAAAAATTAACAGGTGCCCAAGCAATTTCATGCTAGAATCATCATCCGGATGCCAAAATAAACTAAATACAGCAAAAGATTTGAGTGCACAACGTTTGGTTTAGATTTGACAGCCATAATCAGCAATTGTGTACATTTGAGCTGAATGTGTCAAAATCTTAAAAATTAACAGGTGCCCAAGCAATTTCATGCTAGAATCATCATCCGGATGCCAAAATAAACTAAATACAGCAAAAGATTTGAGTGCACAACGTTTGGTTTAGGTTTGACAGCCATAATCACCTTTTTATTGCTTTAAATGCGTTTTTAGCGCATGATTGTACATTTGAGCTGAATGTGTCAAAATCTTAAAAATTAACAGGTGCCCAAGCAATTTCATGCTAGAATCATCATCCGGATGCCAAAATAAACTAAATACAGCAAAAGATTTGAGTGCACAACGTTTGGTTTAGATTTGACAGCCATAATCAGCAATTGTGTACATTTGAGCTGAATGTGTCAAAATCTTAAAAATTAACAGGTGCCCAAGCAATGTCATGCTAGAATCATCATCCGGATGCCAAAATAAACTAAATACAGCAAAATATTTGAGTGCACAACGTTTGGTTTAGGTTTGACAGCCATAATCACCTTTTTATTGCTTTAAATGCGTTTTTAGCGCATGATTGTACATTTGAGCTGAATGTGTCAAAATCTTAAAAATTAACAGGTGCCCAAGCAATTTCATGCTAGAATCATCATCCGGATGCCAAAATAAACTAAATACAGCAAAAGATTTGAGTGCACAACGTTTGGTTTAGATTTGACAGCCATAATCAGCAATTGTGTACATTTGAGCTGAATGTGTCAAAATCTTAAAAATTAACAGGTGCCCAAGCAATTTCATGCTAGAATCATCATCCGGATGCCAAAATAAACTAAATACAGCAAAAGATTTGAGTGCACAACGTTTGGTTTAGGTTTGACAGCCATAATCACCTTTTTATTGCTTTAAATGCGTTTTTAGCGCATGATTGTACATTTGAGGTGAATGTGTCAAAATCTTAAAAATTAACAGGTGCCCAAGCAATTTCATGCTAGAATGATCATCCGGATGCCAAAATAAACTAAATACAGCAAAAGATTTGAGTGCACAACGTTTGGTTTAGGTTTGACAGCCATAATCACCTTTTTATTGCTTTAAATGCGTTTTTAGCGCATGATTGTACATTTGAGCTGAATGTGTCAAAATCTTAAAAATTAACAGGTGCCCAAGCAATTTCATGCTAGAATCATCATCCGGATGCCAAAATAAACTAAATACAGCAAAAGATTTGAGTGCACAACGTTTGGTTTAGATTTGACAGCCATAATCAGCAATTGTGTACATTTGAGCTGAATGTGTCAAAATCTTAAAAATTAACAGGTGCCCAAGCAATTTCATGCTAGAATCATCATCCGGATGCCAAAATAAACTAAATACAGCAAAAGATTTGAGTGCACAACGTTTGGTTTAGGTTTGACAGCCATAATCACCTTTTTATTGCTTTAAATGCGTTTTTAGCGCATGATTGTACATTTGAGCTGAATGTGTCAAAATCTTAAAAATTAACAGGTGCCCAAGCAATTTAATGCTAGAATCATCATCCGGATGCCAAAATAAACAAAATACAGCAAAAGATTTGAGTGCACAACGTTTGGTTTAGATTTGACAGCCATAATCAGCAATTGTGTACATTTGAGCTGAATGTGTCAAAATCTTAAAAATTAACAGGTGCCCAAGCAATTTCATGCTAGAATCATCATCCGGATGCCAAAATAAACTAAATACAGCAAAAGATTTGAGTGCACAACGTTTGGTTTAGGTTTGACAGCCATAATCACCTTTTTATTGCTTTAAATGCGTTTTTAGCGCATGATTGTACATTTGAGCTGAATGTGTCAAAATCTTAAAAATTAACAGGTGCCCAAGCAATTTCATGCTAGAATCATCATCCGGAGGCCAAAATAAACTAAATACAGCAAAAGATTTGAGTGCACAACGTTTGGTTTAGATTTGACAGCCATAATCAGCAATTGTGTACATTTGAGCTGAATGTGTCAAAATCTTAAAAATTAACAGGTGCCCAAGCAATTTCATGCTAGAATCATCATCCGGATGCCAAAATAAACTAAATACAGCAAAAGATTTGAGTGCACAACGTTTGGTTTAGATTTGACAGCCATAATCAGCAATTGTGTACATTTGAGCTGAATGTGTCAAAATCTTAAAAATTAACAGGTGCCCAAGCAATTTCATGCTAGAATCATCATCCGGATGCCAAAATAAACTAAATACAGCAAAAGATTTGAGTGCACAACGTTTGGTTTAGGTTTGACAGCCATAATCACCTTTTTATTGCTTTAAATGCGTTTTTAGCGCATGATTGTACATTTGAGCTGAATGTGTCAAAATCTTAAAAATTAACAGGTGCCCAAGCAATTTAATGCTAGAATCATCATCCGGATGCCAAAATAAACTAAATACAGCAAAAGATTTGAGTGCACAACGTTTGGTTTAGATATGACAGCCATAATCAGCAATTGTGTACATTTGAGCTGAATGTGTCAAAATCTTAAAAATTAACAGGTGCCCAAGCAATTTCATGCTAGAATCATCATCCGGATGCCAAAATAAACTAAATACAGCAAAAGATTTGAGTGCACAACGTTTGGTTTAGGTTTGACAGCCATAATCACCTTTTTATTGCTTTAAATGCGTTTTTAGCGCATGATTGTACATTTGAGCTGAATGTGTCAAAATCTTAAAAATTAACAGGTGCCCAAGCAATTTCATGCTAGAATCATCATCCGGATGCCAAAATAAACTAAATACAGCAAAAGATTTGAGTGCACAACGTTTGGTTTAGATTTGACAGCCATAATCAGCAATTGTGTACATTTGAGCTGAATGTGTCAAAATCTTAAAAATTAACAGGTGCCCAAGCAATTTCATGCTAGAATCATCATCCGGATGCCAAAATAAACTAAATACAGCAAAAGATTTGAGTGCACAACGTTTGGTTTAGATTTGACAGCCATAATCAGCAATTGTGTACATTTGAGCTGAATGTGTCAAAATCTTAAAAATTAACAGGTGCCCAAGCAATTTCATGCTAAAATCATCATCCGGATGCCAAAATAAACTAAATACAGCAAAAGATTTGAGTGCACAACGTTTGGTTTAGGTTTGACAGCCATAATCACCTTTTTATTGCTTTAAATGCGTTTTTAGCGCATGATTGTACATTTGAGCTGAATGTGTCAAAATCTTAAAAATTAACAGGTGCCCAAGCAATTTCATGCTAGAATCATCATCCGGATGCCAAAATAAACTAAATACAGCAAAAGATTTGAGTGCACAACGTTTGGTTTAGATTTGACAGCCATAATCAGCAATTGTGTACATTTGAGCTGAATGTGTCAAAATCTTAAAAATTAACAGGTGCCCAAGCAATTTCATGCTAGAATCATCATCCGGATGCCAAAATAAACTAAATACAGCAAAAGATTTGAGTGCACAACGTTTGGTTTAGGTTTGACAGCCATAATCACCTTTTTATTGCTTTAAATGCGTTTTTAGCGCATGATTGTACATTTGAGCTGAATGTGTCAAAATCTTAAAAATTAACAGGTGCCCAAGCAATTTCATGCTAGAATCATCATCCGGATGCCAAAATAAACTAAATACAGCAAAAGATTTGAGTGCACAACGTTTGGTTTAGATTTGACAGCCATAATCAGCAATTGTGTACATTTGAGCTGAATGTGTCAAAATCTTAAAAATTAACAGGTGCCCAAGCAATTTCATGCTAGAATCATCATCCGGATGCCAAAATAAACTAAATACAGCAAAAGATTTGAGTGCACAACGTTTGGTTTAGGTTTGACAGCCATAATCACCTTTTTATTGCTTTAAATGCGTTTTTAGCGCATGATTGTACATTTGAGCTGAATGTGTCAAAATCTTAAAAATTAACAGGTGCCCAAGCAATTTCATGCTAGAATCATCATCCGGAGGCCAAAATAAACTAAATACAGCAAAAGATTTGAGTGCACAACGTTTGGTTTAGATTTGACAGCCATAATCAGCAATTGTGTACATTTGAGCTGAATGTGTCAAAATCTTAAAAATTAACAGGTGCCCAAGCAATTTCATGCTAGAATCATCATCCGGATGCCAAAATAAACTAAATACAGCAAAAGATTTGAGTGCACAACGTTTGGTTTAGATTTGACAGCCATAATCAGCAATTGTGTACATTTGAGCTGAATGTGTCAAAATCTTAAAAATTAACAGGTGCCCAAGCAATTTCATGCTAGAATCATCATCCGGATGCCAAAATAAACTAAATACAGCAAAAGATTTGAGTGCACAACGTTTGGTTTAGGTTTGACAGCCATAATCACCTTTTTATTGCTTTAAATGCGTTTTTAGCGCATGATTGTACATTTGAGCTGAATGTGTCAAAATCTTAAAAATTAACAGGTGCCCAAGCAATTTAATGCTAGAATCATCATCCGGATGCCAAAATAAACTAAATACAGCAAAAGATTTGAGTGCACAACGTTTGGTTTAGATATGACAGCCATAATCAGCAATTGTGTACATTTGAGCTGAATGTGTCAAAATCTTAAAAATTAACAGGTGCCCAAGCAATTTCATGCTAGAATCATCATCCGGATGGCAAAATAAACTAAATACAGCAAAAGATTTGAGTGCACAACGTTTGGTTTAGGTTTGACAGCCATAATCACCTTTTTATTGCTTTAAATGCGTTTTTAGCGCATGATTGTACATTTGAGCTGAATGTGTCAAAATCTTAAAAATTAACAGGTGCCCAAGCAATTTCATGCTAGAATCATCATCCGGATGCCAAAATAAACTAAATACAGCAAAAGATTTGAGTGCACAACGTTTGGTTTAGATTTGACAGCCATAATCAGCAATTGTGTACATTTGAGCTGAATGTGTCAAAATCTTAAAAATTAACAGGTGCCCAAGCAATTTCATGCTAGAATCATCATCCGGATGCCAAAATAAACTAAATACAGCAAAAGATTTGAGTGCACAACGTTTGGTTTAGATTTGACAGCCATAATCAGCAATTGTGTACATTTGAGCTGAATGTGTCAAAATCTTAAAAATTAACAGGTGCCCAAGCAATTTCATGCTAAAATCATCATCCGGATGCCAAAATAAACTAAATACAGCAAAAGATTTGAGTGCACAACGTTTGGTTTAGGTTTGACAGCCATAATCACCTTTTTATTGCTTTAAATGCGTTTTTAGCGCATGATTGTACATTTGAGCTGAATGTGTCAAAATCTTAAAAATTAACAGGTGCCCAAGCAATTTCATGCTAGAATCATCATCCGGATGCCAAAATAAACTAAATACAGCAAAAGATTTGAGTGCACAACGTTTGGTTTAGATTTGACAGCCATAATCAGCAATTGTGTACATTTGAGCTGAATGTGTCAAAATCTTAAAAATTAACAGGTGCCCAAGCAATTTCATGCTAGAATCATCATCCGGATGCCAAAATAAACTAAATACAGCAAAAGATTTGAGTGCACAACGTTTGGTTTAGGTTTGACAGCCATAATCACCTTTTTATTGCTTTAAATGCGTTTTTAGCGCATGATTGTACATTTGAGCTGAATGTGTCAAAATCTTAAAAATTAACAGGTGCCCAAGCAATTTCATGCTAGAATCATCATCCGGATGCCAAAATAAACTAAATACAGCAAAAGATTTGAGTGCACAACGTTTGGTTTAGATTTGACAGCCATAATCAGCAATTGTGTACATTTGAGCTGAATGTGTCAAAATCTTAAAAATTAACAGGTGCCCAAGCAATTTCATGCTAGAATCATCATCCGGATGCCAAAATAAACTAAATACAGCAAAAGATTTGAGTGCACAACGTTTGGTTTAGATTTGACAGCCATAATCAGCAATTGTGTACATTTGAGCTGAATGTGTCAAAATCTTAAAAATTAACAGGTGCCCAAGCAATTTCATGCTAGAATCATCATCCGGATGCCAAAATAAACTAAATACAGCAAAAGATTTGAGTGCACAACGTTTGGTTTAGGTTTGACAGCCATAATCACCTTTTTATTGCTTTAAATGCGTTTTTAGCGCATGATTGTACATTTGAGCTGAATGTGTCAAAATCTTAAAAATTAACAGGTGCCCAAGCAATTTCATGCTAGAATCATCATCCGGATGCCAAAATAAACTAAATACAGCAAAAGATTTGAGTGCACAACGTTTGGTTTAGATTTGACAGCCATAATCAGCAATTGTGTATATTTGAGCTGAATGTGTCAAAATCTTAAAAATTAACAGGTGCCCAAGCAATTTCATGCTAGAATCATCATCCGGATGCCAAAATAAACTAAATACAGCAAAAGATTTGAGTGCACAACGTTTGGTTTAGGTTTGACAGCCATAATCACCTTTTTATTGCTTTAAATGCGTTTTTAGCGCATGATTGTACATTTGAGCTGAATGTGTCAAAATCTTAAAAATTAACAGGTGCCCAAGCAATTTCATGCTAGAATCATCATCCGGATGCCAAAATAAACTAAATACAGCAAAAGATTTGAGTGCACAACGTTTGGTTTAGATTTGACAGCCATAATCAGCAATTGTGTACATTTGAGCTGAATGTGTCAAAATCTTAAAAATTAACAGGTGCCCAAGCAATTTCATGCTAGAATCATCATCCGGATGCCAAAATAAACTAAATACAGCAAAAGATTTGAGTGCACAACGTTTGGTTTAGGTTTGACAGCCATAATCACCTTTTTATTGCTTTAAATGCGTTTTTAGCGCATGATTGTACATTTGAGCTGAATGTGTCAAAATCTTAAAAATTAACAGGTGCCCAAGCAATTTCATGCTAGAATCATCATCCGGATGCCAAAATAAACTAAATACAGCAAAAGATTTGAGTGCACAACGTTTGGTTTAGATTTGACAGCCATAATCAGCAATTGTGTACATTTGAGCTGAATGTGTCAAAATCTTAAAAATTAACAGGTGCCCAAGCAATTTCATGCTAGAATCAGCATCCGGATGCCAAAATAAACTAAATACAGCAAAAGATTTGAGTCCACAACGTTTGGTTTAGGTTTGACAGCCATAATCACCTTTTTATTGCTTTAAATGCGTTTTTAGCGCATGATTGTACATTTGAGCTGAATGTGTCAAAATCTTAAAAATTAACAGGTGCCCAAGCAATTTCATGCTAGAATCATCATCCGGATGCCAAAATAAACTAAATACAGCAAAAGATTTGAGTGCACAACGTTTGGTTTAGATTTGACAGCCATAATCAGCAATTGTGTACATTTGAGCTGAATGTGTCAAAATCTTAAAAATTAACAGGTGCCCAAGCAATTTCATGCTAGAATCATCATCCGGATGCCAAAATAAACTAAATACAGCAAAAGATTTGAGTGCACAACGTTTGGTTTAGATTTGACAGCCATAATCAGCAATTGTGTACATTTGAGCTGAATGTGTCAAAATCTTAAAAATTAACAGGTGCCCAAGCAATTTCATGCTAAAATCATCATCCGGATGCCAAAATAAACTAAATACAGCAAAAGATTTGAGTGCACAACGTTTGGTTTAGGTTTGACAGCCATAATCACCTTTTTATTGCTTTAAATGCGTTTTTAGCGCATGATTGTACATTTGAGCTGAATGTGTCAAAATCTTAAAAATTAACAGGTGCCCAAGCAATTTCATGCTAGAATCATCATCCGGATGCCAAAATAAACTAAATACAGCAAAAGATTTGAGTGCACAACGTTTGGTTTAGATTTGACAGCCATAATCAGCAATTGTGTACATTTGAGCTGAATGTGTCAAAATCTTAAAAATTAACAGGTGCCCAAGCAATTTCATGCTAGAATCATCATCCGGATGCCAAAATAAACTAAATACAGCAAAAGATTTGAGTGCACAACGTTTGGTTTAGGTTTGACAGCCATAATCACCTTTTTATTGCTTTAAATGCGTTTTTAGCGCATGATTGTACATTTGAGCTGAATGTGTCAAAATCTTAAAAATTAACAGGTGCCCAAGCAATTTCATGCTAGAATCATCATCCGGATGCCAAAATAAACTAAATACAGCAAAAGATTTGAGTGCACAACGTTTGGTTTAGATTTGACAGCCATAATCAGCAATTGTGTACATTTGAGCTGAATGTGTCAAAATCTTAAAAATTAACAGGTGCCCAAGCAATTTCATGCTAGAATCATCATCCGGATGCCAAAATAAACTAAATACAGCAAAAGATTTGAGTGCACAACGTTTGGTTTAGGTTTGACAGCCATAATCACCTTTTTATTGCTTTAAATGCGTTTTTAGCGCATGATTGTACATTTGAGCTGAATGTGTCAAAATCTTAAAAATTAACAGGTGCCCAAGCAATTTCATGCTAGAATCATCATCCGGATGCCAAAATAAACTAAATACAGCAAAAGATTTGAGTGCACAACGTTTGGTTTAGATTTGACAGCCATAATCAGCAATTGTGTACATTTGAGCTGAATGTGTCAAAATCTTAAAAATTAACAGATGCCCAAGCAATTTCATGCTAGAATCATCATCCGGATGCCAAAATAAACTAAATACAGCAAAAGATTTGAGTGCACAACGTTTGGTTTAGGTTTGACAGCCATAATCACCTTTTTATTGCTTTAAATGCGTTTTTAGCGCATGATTGTACATTTGAGGTGAATGTGTCAAAATCTTAAAAATTAACAGGTGCCCAAGCAATTTCATGCTAGAATCATCATCCGGATGCCAAAATAAACTAAATACAGCAAAAGATTTGAGTGCACAACGTTTGGTTTAGGTTTGACAGCCATAATCACCTTTTTATTGCTTTAAATGCGTTTTTAGCGCATGATTGTACATTAGAGCTGAATGTGTCAAAATCTTAAAAATTAACAGGTGCCCAAGCAATTTCATGATAGAATCATCATCCGGATGCCAAAATAAACTAAATACAGCAAAATATTTGAGTGCACAACGTTTGGTTTAGATTTGACAGCCATAATCAGCAATTGTGTACATTTGAGCTGAATGTGTCAAAATCTTAAAAATTAACAGGTGCCCAAGCAATTTCATGCTAGAATCATCATCCGGATGCCAAAATAAACTAAATACAGCAAAAGATTTGAGTGCACAACGTTTGGTTTAGGTTTGACAGCCATAATCACCTTTTTATTGCTTTAAATGCGTTTTTAGCGCATGATTGTACATTTGAGCTGAATGTGTCAAAATCTTAAAAATTAACAGGTGCCCAAGCAATTTAATGCTAGAATCATCATCCGGATGCCAAAATAAACAAAATACAGCAAAAGATTTGAGTGCACAACGTTTGGTTTAGATTTGACAGCCATAATCAGCAATTGTGTACATTTGAGCTGAATGTGTCAAAATCTTAAAAATTAACAGGTGCCCAAGCAATTTCATGCTAGAATCATCATCCGGATGCCAAAATAAACTAAATACAGCAAAAGATTTGAGTGCACAACGTTTGGTTTAGGTTTGACAGCCATAATCACCTTTTTATTGCTTTAAATGCGTTTTTAGCGCATGATTGTACATTTGAGCTGAATGTGTCAAAATCTTAAAAATTAACAGGTGCCCAAGCAATTTCATGCTAGAATCATCATCCGGATGCCAAAATAAACTAAATACAGCAAAAGATTTGAGTGCACAACGTTTGGTTTAGATTTGACAGCCATAATCAGCAATTGTGTACATTTGAGCTGAATGTGTCAAAATCTTAAAAATTAACAGGTGCCCAAGCAATTTCATGCTAGAATCATCATCCGGATGCCAAAATAAACTAAATACAGCAAAAGATTTGAGTGCACAACGTTTGGTTTAGGTTTGACAGCCATAATCACCTTTTTATTGCTTTAAATGCGTTTTTAGCGCATGATTGTACATTTGAGCTGAATGTGTCAAAATCTTAAAAATTAACAGGTGCCCAAGCAATTTCATGCTAGAATCATCATCCGGATGCCAAAATAAACTAAATACAGCAAAAGATTTGAGTGCACAACGTTTGGTTTAGATTTGACAGCCATAATCAGCAATTGTGTACATTTGAGCTGAATGTGTCAAAATCTTAAAAATTAACAGATGCCCAAGCAATTTCATGCTAGAATCATCATCCGGATGCCAAAATAAACTAAATACAGCAAAAGATTTGAGTGCACAACGTTTGGTTTAGGTTTGACAGCCATAATCACCTTTTTATTGCTTTAAATGCGTTTTTAGCGCATGATTGTACATTTGAGGTGAATGTGTCAAAATCTTAAAAATTAACAGGTGCCCAAGCAATTTCATGCTAGAATCATCATCCGGATGCCAAAATAAACTAAATACAGCAAAAGATTTGAGTGCACAACGTTTGGTTTAGGTTTGACAGCCATAATCACCTTTTTATTGCTTTAAATGCGTTTTTAGCGCATGATTGTACATTAGAGCTGAATGTGTCAAAATCTTAAAAATTAACAGGTGCCCAAGCAATTTCATGATAGAATCATCATCCGGATGCCAAAATAAACTAAATACAGCAAAATATTTGAGTGCACAACGTTTGGTTTAGATTTGACAGCCATAATCAGCAATTGTGTACATTTGAGCTGAATGTGTCAAAATCTTAAAAATTAACAGGTGCCCAAGCAATTTCATGCTAGAATCATCATCCGGATGCCAAAATAAACTAAATACAGCAAAAGATTTGAGTGCACAACGTTTGGTTTAGGTTTGACAGCCATAATCACCTTTTTATTGCTTTAAATGCGTTTTTAGCGCATGATTGTACATTTGAGCTGAATGTGTCAAAATCTTAAAAATTAACAGGTGCCCAAGCAATTTAATGCTAGAATCATCATCCGGATGCCAAAATAAACAAAATACAGCAAAAGATTTGAGTGCACAACGTTTGGTTTAGATTTGACAGCCATAATCAGCAATTGTGTACATTTGAGCTGAATGTGTCAAAATCTTAAAAATTAACAGGTGCCCAAGCAATTTCATGCTAGAATCATCATCCGGATGCCAAAATAAACTAAATACAGCAAAAGATTTGAGTGCACAACGTTTGGTTTAGGTTTGACAGCCATAATCACCTTTTTATTGCTTTAAATGCGTTTTTAGCGCATGATTGTACATTTGAGCTGAATGTGTCAAAATCTTAAAAATTAACAGGTGCCCAAGCAATTTCATGCTAGAATCATCATCCGGATGCCAAAATAAACTAAATACAGCAAAAGATTTGAGTGCACAACGTTTGGTTTAGGTTTGACAGCCATAATCACCTTTTTATTGCTTTAAATGCGTTTTTAGCGCATGATTGTACATTTGAGCTGAATGTGTCAAAATCTTAAAAATTAACAGGTGCCCAAGCAATTTCATGCTAGAATCATCATCCGGATGCCAAAATAAACTAAATACAGCAAAAGATTTGAGTGCACAACGTTTGGTTTAGATTTGACAGCCATAATCAGCAATTGTGTACATTTGAGCTGAATGTGTCAAAATCTTAAAAATTAACAGATGCCCAAGCAATTTCATGCTAGAATCATCATCCGGATGCCAAAATAAACTAAATACAGCAAAAGATTTGAGTGCACAACGTTTGGTTTAGGTTTGACAGCCATAATCACCTTTTTATTGCTTTAAATGCGTTTTTAGCGCATGATTGTACATTTGAGCTGAATGTGTCAAAATCTTAAAAATTAACAGGTGCCCAAGCAATTTCATGATAGAATCATCATCCGGATGCCAAAATAAACTAAATACAGCAAAATATTTGAGTGCACAACGTTTGGTTTAGATTTGACAGCCATAATCAGCAATTGTGTACATTTGAGCTGAATGTGTCAAAATCTTAAAAATTAACAGGTGCCCAAGCAATTTCATGCTAGAATCATCATCCGGATGCCAAAATAAACTAAATACAGCAAAAGATTTGAGTGCACAACGTTTGGTTTAGGTTTGACAGCCATAATCACCTTTTTATTGCTTTAAATGCGTTTTTAGCGCATGATTGTACATTTGAGCTGAATGTGTCAAAATCTTAAAAATTAACAGGTGCCCAAGCAATTTAATGCTAGAATCATCATCCGGATGCCAAAATAAACAAAATACAGCAAAAGATTTGAGTGCACAACGTTTGGTTTAGATTTGACAGCCATAATCAGCAATTGTGTACATTTGAGCTGAATGTGTCAAAATCTTAAAAATTAACAGGTGCCCAAGCAATTTCATGCTAGAATCATCATCCGGATGCCAAAATAAACTAAATACAGCAAAAGATTTGAGTGCACAACGTTTGGTTTAGGTTTGACAGCCATAATCACCTTTTTATTGCTTTAAATGCGTTTTTAGCGCATGATTGTACATTTGAGCTGAATGTGTCAAAATCTTAAAAATTAACAGGTGCCCAAGCAATTTCATGCTAGAATCATCATCCGGATGCCAAAATAAACTAAATACAGCAAAAGATTTGAGTGCACAACGTTTGGTTTAGATTTGACAGCCATAATCAGCAATTGTGTACATTTGAGCTGAATGTGTCAAAATCTTAAAAATTAACAGGTGCCCAAGCAATTTCATGCTAGAATCATCATCCGGATGCCAAAATAAACTAAATACAGCAAAAGATTTGAGTGCACAACGTTTGGTTTAGATTTGACAGCCATAATCAGCAATTGTGTACATTTGAGCTGAATGTGTCAAAATCTTAAAAATTAACAGGTGCCCAAGCAATTTCATGCTAAAATCATCATCCGGATGCCAAAATAAACTAAATACAGCAAAAGATTTGAGTGCACAACGTTTGGTTTAGGTTTGACAGCCATAATCACCTTTTTATTGCTTTAAATGCGTTTTTAGCGCATGATTGTACATTTGAGCTGAATGTGTCAAAATCTTAAAAATTAACAGGTGCCCAAGCAATTTCATGCTAGAATCATCATCCGGATGCCAAAATAAACTAAATACAGCAAAAGATTTGAGTGCACAACGTTTGGTTTAGATTTGACAGCCATAATCAGCAATTGTGTACATTTGAGCTGAATGTGTCAAAATCTTAAAAATTAACAGGTGCCCAAGCAATTTCATGCTAGAATCATCATCCGGATGCCAAAATAAACTAAATACAGCAAAAGATTTGAGTGCACAACGTTTGGTTTAGGTTTGACAGCCATAATCACCTTTTTATTGCTTTAAATGCGTTTTTAGCGCATGATTGTACATTTGAGCTGAATGTGTCAAAATCTTAAAAATTAACAGGTGCCCAAGCAATTTCATGCTAGAATCATCATCCGGATGCCAAAATAAACTAAATACAGCAAAAGATTTGAGTGCACAACGTTTGGTTTAGATTTGACAGCCATAATCAGCAATTGTGTACATTTGAGCTGAATGTGTCAAAATCTTAAAAATTAACAGGTGCCCAAGCAATTTCATGCTAGAATCATCATCCGGATGCCAAAATAAACTAAATACAGCAAAAGATTTGAGTGCACAACGTTTGGTTTAGATTTGACAGCCATAATCAGCAATTGTGTACATTTGAGCTGAATGTGTCAAAATCTTAAAAATTAACAGGTGCCCAAGCAATTTCATGCTAGAATCATCATCCGGATGCCAAAATAAACTAAATACAGCAAAAGATTTGAGTGCACAACGTTTGGTTTAGGTTTGACAGCCATAATCACCTTTTTATTGCTTTAAATGCGTTTTTAGCGCATGATTGTACATTTGAGCTGAATGTGTCAAAATCTTAAAAATTAACAGGTGCCCAAGCAATTTCATGCTAGAATCATCATCCGGATGCCAAAATAAACTAAATACAGCAAAAGATTTGAGTGCACAACGTTTGGTTTAGATTTGACAGCCATAATCAGCAATTGTGTACATTTGAGCTGAATGTGTCAAAATCTTAAAAATTAACAGATGCCCAAGCAATTTCATGCTAGAATCATCATCCGGATGCCAAAATAAACTAAATACAGCAAAAGATTTGAGTGCACAACGTTTGGTTTAGGTTTGACAGCCATAATCACCTTTTTATTGCTTTAAATGCGTTTTTAGCGCATGATTGTACATTTGAGGTGAATGTGTCAAAATCTTAAAAATTAACAGGTGCCCAAGCAATTTCATGCTAGAATCATCATCCGGATGCCAAAATAAACTAAATACAGCAAAAGATTTGAGTGCACAACGTTTGGTTTAGGTTTGACAGCCATAATCACCTTTTTATTGCTTTAAATGCGTTTTTAGCGCATGATTGTACATTAGAGCTGAATGTGTCAAAATCTTAAAAATTAACAGGTGCCCAAGCAATTTCATGATAGAATCATCATCCGGATGCCAAAATAAACTAAATACAGCAAAATATTTGAGTGCACAACGTTTGGTTTAGATTTGACAGCCATAATCAGCAATTGTGTACATTTGAGCTGAATGTGTCAAAATCTTAAAAATTAACAGGTGCCCAAGCAATTTCATGCTAGAATCATCATCCGGATGCCAAAATAAACTAAATACAGCAAAAGATTTGAGTGCACAACGTTTGGTTTAGGTTTGACAGCCATAATCACCTTTTTATTGCTTTAAATGCGTTTTTAGCGCATGATTGTACATTTGAGCTGAATGTGTCA
Source organism: Festucalex cinctus (assembly GCF_051991245.1). Taxonomy (NCBI): domain Eukaryota; kingdom Metazoa; phylum Chordata; class Actinopteri; order Syngnathiformes; family Syngnathidae; genus Festucalex; species Festucalex cinctus. Next base: position 46,531 of record NW_027520295.1, on the reverse strand, counting down.
AAATCTTAAAAATTAACAGGTGCCCAAGCAATTTAATGCTAGAATCATCATCCGGATGCCAAAATAAACAAAATACAGCAAAAGATTTGAGTGCACAACGTTTGGTTTAGATTTGACAGCCATAATCAGCAATTGTGTACATTTGAGCTGAATGTGTCAAAATCTTAAAAATTAACAGGTGCCCAAGCAATTTCATGCTAGAATCATCATCCGGATGCCAAAATAAACTAAATACAGCAAAAGATTTGAGTGCACAACGTTTGGTTTAGGTTTGACAGCCATAATCACCTTTTTATTGCTTTAAATGCGTTTTTAGCGCATGATTGTACATTTGAGCTGAATGTGTCAAAATCTTAAAAATTAACAGGTGCCCAAGCAATTTCATGCTAGAATCATCATCCGGATGCCAAAATAAACTAAATACAGCAAAAGATTTGAGTGCACAACGTTTGGTTTAGGTTTGACAGCCATAATCACCTTTTTATTGCTTTAAATGCGTTTTTAGCGCATGATTGTACATTTGAGCTGAATGTGTCAAAATCTTAAAAATTAACAGGTGCCCAAGCAATTTCATGCTAGAATCATCATCCGGATGCCAAAATAAACTAAATACAGCAAAAGATTTGAGTGCACAACGTTTGGTTTAGATTTGACAGCCATAATCAGCAATTGTGTACATTTGAGCTGAATGTGTCAAAATCTTAAAAATTAACAGATGCCCAAGCAATTTCATGCTAGAATCATCATCCGGATGCCAAAATAAACTAAATACAGCAAAAGATTTGAGTGCACAACGTTTGGTTTAGGTTTGACAGCCATAATCACCTTTTTATTGCTTTAAATGCGTTTTTAGCGCATGATTGTACATTTGAGCTGAATGTGTCAAAATCTTAAAAATTAACAGGTGCCCAAGCAATTTCATGATAGAATCATCATCCGGATGCCAAAATAAACTAAATACAGCAAAATATTTGAGTGCACAACGTTTGGTTTAGATTTGACAGCCATAATCAGCAATTGTGTACATTTGAGCTGAATGTGTCAAAATCTTAAAAATTAACAGGTGCCCAAGCAATTTCATGCTAGAATCATCATCCGGATGCCAAAATAAACTAAATACAGCAAAAGATTTGAGTGCACAACGTTTGGTTTAGGTTTGACAGCCATAATCACCTTTTTATTGCTTTAAATGCGTTTTTAGCGCATGATTGTACATTTGAGCTGAATGTGTCAAAATCTTAAAAATTAACAGGTGCCCAAGCAATTTAATGCTAGAATCATCATCCGGATGCCAAAATAAACAAAATACAGCAAAAGATTTGAGTGCACAACGTTTGGTTTAGATTTGACAGCCATAATCAGCAATTGTGTACATTTGAGCTGAATGTGTCAAAATCTTAAAAATTAACAGGTGCCCAAGCAATTTCATGCTAGAATCATCATCCGGATGCCAAAATAAACTAAATACAGCAAAAGATTTGAGTGCACAACGTTTGGTTTAGGTTTGACAGCCATAATCACCTTTTTATTGCTTTAAATGCGTTTTTAGCGCATGATTGTACATTTGAGCTGAATGTGTCAAAATCTTAAAAATTAACAGGTGCCCAAGCAATTTCATGCTAGAATCATCATCCGGATGCCAAAATAAACTAAATACAGCAAAAGATTTGAGTGCACAACGTTTGGTTTAGATTTGACAGCCATAATCAGCAATTGTGTACATTTGAGCTGAATGTGTCAAAATCTTAAAAATTAACAGGTGCCCAAGCAATTTCATGCTAGAATCATCATCCGGATGCCAAAATAAACTAAATACAGCAAAAGATTTGAGTGCACAACGTTTGGTTTAGATTTGACAGCCATAATCAGCAATTGTGTACATTTGAGCTGAATGTGTCAAAATCTTAAAAATTAACAGGTGCCCAAGCAATTTCATGCTAAAATCATCATCCGGATGCCAAAATAAACTAAATACAGCAAAAGATTTGAGTGCACAACGTTTGGTTTAGGTTTGACAGCCATAATCACCTTTTTATTGCTTTAAATGCGTTTTTAGCGCATGATTGTACATTTGAGCTGAATGTGTCAAAATCTTAAAAATTAACAGGTGCCCAAGCAATTTCATGCTAGAATCATCATCCGGATGCCAAAATAAACTAAATACAGCAAAAGATTTGAGTGCACAACGTTTGGTTTAGATTTGACAGCCATAATCAGCAATTGTGTACATTTGAGCTGAATGTGTCAAAATCTTAAAAATTAACAGGTGCCCAAGCAATTTCATGCTAGAATCATCATCCGGATGCCAAAATAAACTAAATACAGCAAAAGATTTGAGTGCACAACGTTTGGTTTAGGTTTGACAGCCATAATCACCTTTTTATTGCTTTAAATGCGTTTTTAGCGCATGATTGTACATTTGAGCTGAATGTGTCAAAATCTTAAAAATTAACAGGTGCCCAAGCAATTTCATGCTAGAATCATCATCCGGATGCCAAAATAAACTAAATACAGCAAAAGATTTGAGTGCACAACGTTTGGTTTAGATTTGACAGCCATAATCAGCAATTGTGTACATTTGAGCTGAATGTGTCAAAATCTTAAAAATTAACAGGTGCCCAAGCAATTTCATGCTAGAATCATCATCCGGATGCCAAAATAAACTAAATACAGCAAAAGATTTGAGTGCACAACGTTTGGTTTAGATTTGACAGCCATAATCAGCAATTGTGTACATTTGAGCTGAATGTGTCAAAATCTTAAAAATTAACAGGTGCCCAAGCAATTTCATGCTAGAATCATCATCCGGATGCCAAAATAAACTAAATACAGCAAAAGATTTGAGTGCACAACGTTTGGTTTAGGTTTGACAGCCATAATCACCTTTTTATTGCTTTAAATGCGTTTTTAGCGCATGATTGTACATTTGAGCTGAATGTGTCAAAATCTTAAAAATTAACAGGTGCCCAAGCAATTTCATGCTAGAATCATCATCCGGATGCCAAAATAAACTAAATACAGCAAAAGATTTGAGTGCACAACGTTTGGTTTAGATTTGACAGCCATAATCAGCAATTGTGTACATTTGAGCTGAATGTGTCAAAATCTTAAAAATTAACAGATGCCCAAGCAATTTCATGCTAGAATCATCATCCGGATGCCAAAATAAACTAAATACAGCAAAAGATTTGAGTGCACAACGTTTGGTTTAGGTTTGACAGCCATAATCACCTTTTTATTGCTTTAAATGCGTTTTTAGCGCATGATTGTACATTTGAGGTGAATGTGTCAAAATCTTAAAAATTAACAGGTGCCCAAGCAATTTCATGCTAGAATCATCATCCGGATGCCAAAATAAACTAAATACAGCAAAAGATTTGAGTGCACAACGTTTGGTTTAGGTTTGACAGCCATAATCACCTTTTTATTGCTTTAAATGCGTTTTTAGCGCATGATTGTACATTAGAGCTGAATGTGTCAAAATCTTAAAAATTAACAGGTGCCCAAGCAATTTCATGATAGAATCATCATCCGGATGCCAAAATAAACTAAATACAGCAAAATATTTGAGTGCACAACGTTTGGTTTAGATTTGACAGCCATAATCAGCAATTGTGTACATTTGAGCTGAATGTGTCAAAATCTTAAAAATTAACAGGTGCCCAAGCAATTTCATGCTAGAATCATCATCCGGATGCCAAAATAAACTAAATACAGCAAAAGATTTGAGTGCACAACGTTTGGTTTAGGTTTGACAGCCATAATCACCTTTTTATTGCTTTAAATGCGTTTTTAGCGCATGATTGTACATTTGAGCTGAATGTGTCAAAATCTTAAAAATTAACAGGTGCCCAAGCAATTTAATGCTAGAATCATCATCCGGATGCCAAAATAAACAAAATACAGCAAAAGATTTGAGTGCACAACGTTTGGTTTAGATTTGACAGCCATAATCAGCAATTGTGTACATTTGAGCTGAATGTGTCAAAATCTTAAAAATTAACAGGTGCCCAAGCAATTTCATGCTAGAATCATCATCCGGATGCCAAAATAAACTAAATACAGCAAAAGATTTGAGTGCACAACGTTTGGTTTAGGTTTGACAGCCATAATCACCTTTTTATTGCTTTAAATGCGTTTTTAGCGCATGATTGTACATTTGAGCTGAATGTGTCAAAATCTTAAAAATTAACAGGTGCCCAAGCAATTTCATGCTAGAATCATCATCCGGATGCCAAAATAAACTAAATACAGCAAAAGATTTGAGTGCACAACGTTTGGTTTAGGTTTGACAGCCATAATCACCTTTTTATTGCTTTAAATGCGTTTTTAGCGCATGATTGTACATTTGAGCTGAATGTGTCAAAATCTTAAAAATTAACAGGTGCCCAAGCAATTTCATGCTAGAATCATCATCCGGATGCCAAAATAAACTAAATACAGCAAAAGATTTGAGTGCACAACGTTTGGTTTAGATTTGACAGCCATAATCAGCAATTGTGTACATTTGAGCTGAATGTGTCAAAATCTTAAAAATTAACAGATGCCCAAGCAATTTCATGCTAGAATCATCATCCGGATGCCAAAATAAACTAAATACAGCAAAAGATTTGAGTGCACAACGTTTGGTTTAGGTTTGACAGCCATAATCACCTTTTTATTGCTTTAAATGCGTTTTTAGCGCATGATTGTACATTTGAGCTGAATGTGTCAAAATCTTAAAAATTAACAGGTGCCCAAGCAATTTCATGATAGAATCATCATCCGGATGCCAAAATAAACTAAATACAGCAAAATATTTGAGTGCACAACGTTTGGTTTAGATTTGACAGCCATAATCAGCAATTGTGTACATTTGAGCTGAATGTGTCAAAATCTTAAAAATTAACAGGTGCCCAAGCAATTTCATGCTAGAATCATCATCCGGATGCCAAAATAAACTAAATACAGCAAAAGATTTGAGTGCACAACGTTTGGTTTAGGTTTGACAGCCATAATCACCTTTTTATTGCTTTAAATGCGTTTTTAGCGCATGATTGTACATTTGAGCTGAATGTGTCAAAATCTTAAAAATTAACAGGTGCCCAAGCAATTTAATGCTAGAATCATCATCCGGATGCCAAAATAAACTAAATACAGCAAAAGATTTGAGTGCACAACGTTTGGTTTAGATTTGACAGCCATAATCAGCAATTGTGTACATTTGAGCTGAATGTGTCAAAATCTTAAAAATTAACAGGTGCCCAAGCAATTTCATGCTAGAATCATCATCCGGATGCCAAAATAAACTAAATACAGCAAAAGATTTGAGTGCACAACGTTTGGTTTAGGTTTGACAGCCATAATCACCTTTTTATTGCTTTAAATGCGTTTTTAGCGCATGATTGTACATTTGAGCTGAATGTGTCAAAATCTTAAAAATTAACAGGTGCCCAAGCAATTTCATGCTAGAATCATCATCCGGATGCCAAAATAAACTAAATACAGCAAAAGATTTGAGTGCACAACGTTTGGTTTAGATTTGACAGCCATAATCAGCAATTGTGTACATTTGAGCTGAATGTGTCAAAATCTTAAAAATTAACAGGTGCCCAAGCAATTTCATGCTAGAATCATCATCCGGATGCCAAAATAAACTAAATACAGCAAAAGATTTGAGTGCACAACGTTTGGTTTAGATTTGACAGCCATAATCAGCAATTGTGTACATTTGAGCTGAATGTGTCAAAATCTTAAAAATTAACAGGTGCCCAAGCAATTTCATGCTAAAATCATCATCCGGATGCCAAAATAAACTAAATACAGCAAAAGATTTGAGTGCACAACGTTTGGTTTAGGTTTGACAGCCATAATCACCTTTTTATTGCTTTAAATGCGTTTTTAGCGCATGATTGTACATTTGAGCTGAATGTGTCAAAATCTTAAAAATTAACAGGTGCCCAAGCAATTTCATGCTAGAATCATCATCCGGATGCCAAAATAAACTAAATACAGCAAAAGATTTGAGTGCACAACGTTTGGTTTAGATTTGACAGCCATAATCAGCAATTGTGTACATTTGAGCTGAATGTGTCAAAATCTTAAAAATTAACAGATGCCCAAGCAATTTCATGCTAGAATCATCATCCGGATGCCAAAATAAACTAAATACAGCAAAAGATTTGAGTGCACAACGTTTGGTTTAGGTTTGACAGCCATAATCACCTTTTTATTGCTTTAAATGCGTTTTTAGCGCATGATTGTACATTTGAGGTGAATGTGTCAAAATCTTAAAAATTAACAGGTGCCCAAGCAATTTCATGCTAGAATCATCATCCGGATGCCAAAATAAACTAAATACAGCAAAAGATTTGAGTGCACAACGTTTGGTTTAGGTTTGACAGCCATAATCACCTTTTTATTGCTTTAAATGCGTTTTTAGCGCATGATTGTACATTAGAGCTGAATGTGTCAAAATCTTAAAAATTAACAGGTGCCCAAGCAATTTCATGATAGAATCATCATCCGGATGCCAAAATAAACTAAATACAGCAAAATATTTGAGTGCACAACGTTTGGTTTAGGTTTGACAGCCATAATCACCTTTTTATTGCTTTAAATGCGTTTTTAGCGCATGATTGTACATTTGAGCTGAATGTGTCAAAATCTTAAAAATTAACAGGTGCCCAAGCAATTTAATGCTAGAATCATCATCCGGATGCCAAAATAAACAAAATACAGCAAAAGATTTGAGTGCACAACGTTTGGTTTAGATTTGACAGCCATAATCAGCAATTGTGTACATTTGAGCTGAATGTGTCAAAATCTTAAAAATTAACAGGTGCCCAAGCAATTTCATGCTAGAATCATCATCCGGATGCCAAAATAAACTAAATACAGCAAAAGATTTGAGTGCACAACGTTTGGTTTAGGTTTGACAGCCATAATCACCTTTTTATTGCTTTAAATGCGTTTTTAGCGCATGATTGTACATTTGAGCTGAATGTGTCAAAATCTTAAAAATTAACAGGTGCCCAAGCAATTTCATGCTAGAATCATCATCCGGATGCCAAAATAAACTAAATACAGCAAAAGATTTGAGTGCACAACGTTTGGTTTAGGTTTGACAGCCATAATCACCTTTTTATTGCTTTAAATGCGTTTTTAGCGCATGATTGTACATTTGAGCTGAATGTGTCAAAATCTTAAAAATTAACAGGTGCCCAAGCAATTTCATGCTAGAATCATCATCCGGATGCCAAAATAAACTAAATACAGCAAAAGATTTGAGTGCACAACGTTTGGTTTAGATTTGACAGCCATAATCAGCAATTGTGTACATTTGAGCTGAATGTGTCAAAATCTTAAAAATTAACAGATGCCCAAGCAATTTCATGCTAGAATCATCATCCGGATGCCAAAATAAACTAAATACAGCAAAAGATTTGAGTGCACAACGTTTGGTTTAGGTTTGACAGCCATAATCACCTTTTTATTGCTTTAAATGCGTTTTTAGCGCATGATTGTACATTTGAGCTGAATGTGTCAAAATCTTAAAAATTAACAGGTGCCCAAGCAATTTCATGATAGAATCATCATCCGGATGCCAAAATAAACTAAATACAGCAAAATATTTGAGTGCACAACGTTTGGTTTAGATTTGACAGCCATAATCAGCAATTGTGTACATTTGAGCTGAATGTGTCAAAATCTTAAAAATTAACAGGTGCCCAAGCAATTTCATGCTAGAATCATCATCCGGATGCCAAAATAAACTAAATACAGCAAAAGATTTGAGTGCACAACGTTTGGTTTAGGTTTGACAGCCATAATCACCTTTTTATTGCTTTAAATGCGTTTTTAGCGCATGATTGTACATTTGAGCTGAATGTGTCAAAATCTTAAAAATTAACAGGTGCCCAAGCAATTTAATGCTAGAATCATCATCCGGATGCCAAAATAAACTAAATACAGCAAAAGATTTGAGTGCACAACGTTTGGTTTAGATTTGACAGCCATAATCAGCAATTGTGTACATTTGAGCTGAATGTGTCAAAATCTTAAAAATTAACAGGTGCCCAAGCAATTTCATGCTAGAATCATCATCCGGATGCCAAAATAAACTAAATACAGCAAAAGATTTGAGTGCACAACGTTTGGTTTAGGTTTGACAGCCATAATCACCTTTTTATTGCTTTAAATGCGTTTTTAGCGCATGATTGTACATTTGAGCTGAATGTGTCAAAATCTTAAAAATTAACAGGTGCCCAAGCAATTTCATGCTAGAATCATCATCCGGATGCCAAAATAAACTAAATACAGCAAAAGATTTGAGTGCACAACGTTTGGTTTAGATTTGACAGCCATAATCAGCAATTGTGTACATTTGAGCTGAATGTGTCAAAATCTTAAAAATTAACAGGTGCCCAAGCAATTTCATGCTAGAATCATCATCCGGATGCCAAAATAAACTAAATACAGCAAAAGATTTGAGTGCACAACGTTTGGTTTAGATTTGACAGCCATAATCAGCAATTGTGTACATTTGAGCTGAATGTGTCAAAATCTTAAAAATTAACAGGTGCCCAAGCAATTTCATGCTAAAATCATCATCCGGATGCCAAAATAAACTAAATACAGCAAAAGATTTGAGTGCACAACGTTTGGTTTAGGTTTGACAGCCATAATCACCTTTTTATTGCTTTAAATGCGTTTTTAGCGCATGATTGTACATTTGAGCTGAATGTGTCAAAATCTTAAAAATTAACAGGTGCCCAAGCAATTTCATGCTAGAATCATCATCCGGATGCCAAAATAAACTAAATACAGCAAAAGATTTGAGTGCACAACGTTTGGTTTAGATTTGACAGCCATAATCAGCAATTGTGTACATTTGAGCTGAATGTGTCAAAATCTTAAAAATTAACAGGTGCCCAAGCAATTTCATGCTAGAATCATCATCCGGATGCCAAAATAAACTAAATACAGCAAAAGATTTGAGTGCACAACGTTTGGTTTAGGTTTGACAGCCATAATCACCTTTTTATTGCTTTAAATGCGTTTTTAGCGCATGATTGTACATTTGAGCTGAATGTGTCAAAATCTTAAAAATTAACAGGTGCCCAAGCAATTTCATGCTAGAATCATCATCCGGATGCCAAAATAAACTAAATACAGCAAAAGATTTGAGTGCACAACGTTTGGTTTAGATTTGACAGCCATAATCAGCAATTGTGTACATTTGAGCTGAATGTGTCAAAATCTTAAAAATTAACAGATGCCCAAGCAATTTCATGCTAGAATCATCATCCGGATGCCAAAATAAACTAAATACAGCAAAAGATTTGAGTGCACAACGTTTGGTTTAGGTTTGACAGCCATAATCACCTTTTTATTGCTTTAAATGCGTTTTTAGCGCATGATTGTACATTTGAGCTGAATGTGTCAAAATCTTAAAAATTAACAGGTGCCCAAGCAATTTCATGATAGAATCATCATCCGGATGCCAAAATAAACTAAATACAGCAAAATATTTGAGTGCACAACGTTTGGTTTAGATTTGACAGCCATAATCAGCAATTGTGTACATTTGAGCTGAATGTGTCAAAATCTTAAAAATTAACAGGTGCCCAAGCAATTTCATGCTAGAATCATCATCCGGATGCCAAAATAAACTAAATACAGCAAAAGATTTGAGTGCACAACGTTTGGTTTAGGTTTGACAGCCATAATCACCTTTTTATTGCTTTAAATGCGTTTTTAGCGCATGATTGTACATTTGAGCTGAATGTGTCAAAATCTTAAAAATTAACAGGTGCCCAAGCAATTTAATGCTAGAATCATCATCCGGATGCCAAAATAAACAAAATACAGCAAAAGATTTGAGTGCACAACGTTTGGTTTAGATTTGACAGCCATAATCAGCAATTGTGTACATTTGAGCTGAATGTGTCAAAATCTTAAAAATTAACAGGTGCCCAAGCAATTTCATGCTAGAATCATCATCCGGATGCCAAAATAAACTAAATACAGCAAAAGATTTGAGTGCACAACGTTTGGTTTAGGTTTGACAGCCATAATCACCTTTTTATTGCTTTAAATGCGTTTTTAGCGCATGATTGTACATTTGAGCTGAATGTGTCAAAATCTTAAAAATTAACAGGTGCCCAAGCAATTTGATGCTAGAATCATCATCCGGAGGCCAAAATAAACTAAATACAGCAAAAGATTTGAGTGCACAACGTTTGGTTTAGATTTGACAGCCATAATCAGCAATTGTGTACATTTGAGCTGAATGTGTCAAAATCTTAAAAATTAACAGGTGCCCAAGCAATTTCATGCTAGAATCATCATCCGGATGCCAAAATAAACTAAATACAGCAAAAGATTTGAGTGCACAACGTTTGGTTTAGATTTGACAGCCATAATCAGCAATTGTGTACATTTGAGCTGAATGTGTCAAAATCTTAAAAATTAACAGGTGCCCAAGCAATTTCATGCTAGAATCATCATCCGGATGCCAAAATAAACTAAATACAGCAAAAGATTTGAGTGCACAACGTTTGGTTTAGGTTTGACAGCCATAATCACCTTTTTATTGCTTTAAATGCGTTTTTAGCGCATGATTGTACATTTGAGCTGAATGTGTCAAAATCTTAAAAATTAACAGGTGCCCAAGCAATTTCATGCTAGAATCATCATCCGGATGCCAAAATAAACAAAATACAGCAAAAGATTTGAGTGCACAACGTTTGGTTTAGATTTGACAGCCATAATCAGCAATTGTGTACATTTGAGCTGAATGTGTCAAAATCTTAAAAATTAACAGGTGCCCAAGCAATTTCATGCTAGAATCATCATCCGGATGCCAAAATAAACTAAATACAGCAAAAGATTTGAGTGCACAACGTTTGGTTTAGATTTGACAGCCATAATCAGCAATTGTGTACATTTGAGCTGAATGTGTCAAAATCTTAAAAATTAACAGATGCCCAAGCAATTTCATGCTAGAATCATCATCCGGATGCCAAAATAAACTAAATACAGCAAAAGATTTGAGTGCACAACGTTTGGTTTAGGTTTGACAGCCATAATCACCTTTTTATTGCTTTAAATGCGTTTTTAGCGCATGATTGTACATTTGAGCTGAATGTGTCAAAATCTTAAAAATTAACAGGTGCCCAAGCAATTTCATGATAGAATCATCATCCGGATGCCAAAATAAACTAAATACAGCAAAATATTTGAGTGCACAACGTTTGGTTTAGATTTGACAGCCATAATCAGCAATTGTGTACATTTGAGCTGAATGTGTCAAAATCTTAAAAATTAACAGGTGCCCAAGCAATTTCATGCTAGAATCATCATCCGGATGCCAAAATAAACTAAATACAGCAAAAGATTTGAGTGCACAACGTTTGGTTTAGGTTTGACAGCCATAATCACCTTTTTATTGCTTTAAATGCGTTTTTAGCGCATGATTGTACATTTGAGCTGAATGTGTCAAAATCTTAAAAATTAACAGGTGCCCAAGCAATTTAATGCTAGAATCATCATCCGGATGCCAAAATAAACAAAATACAGCAAAAGATTTGAGTGCACAACGTTTGGTTTAGATTTGACAGCCATAATCAGCAATTGTGTACATTTGAGCTGAATGTGTCAAAATCTTAAAAATTAACAGGTGCCCAAGCAATTTCATGCTAGAATCATCATCCGGATGCCAAAATAAACTAAATACAGCAAAAGATTTGAGTGCACAACGTTTGGTTTAGGTTTGACAGCCATAATCACCTTTTTATTGCTTTAAATGCGTTTTTAGCGCATGATTGTACATTTGAGCTGAATGTGTCAAAATCTTAAAAATTAACAGGTGCCCAAGCAATTTGATGCTAGAATCATCATCCGGAGGCCAAAATAAACTAAATACAGCAAAAGATTTGAGTGCACAACGTTTGGTTTAGATTTGACAGCCATAATCAGCAATTGTGTACATTTGAGCTGAATGTGTCAAAATCTTAAAAATTAACAGGTGCCCAAGCAATTTCATGCTAGAATCATCATCCGGATGCCAAAATAAACTAAATACAGCAAAAGATTTGAGTGCACAACGTTTGGTTTAGATTTGACAGCCATAATCAGCAATTGTGTACATTTGAGCTGAATGTGTCAAAATCTTAAAAATTAACAGGTGCCCAAGCAATTTCATGCTAGAATCATCATCCGGATGCCAAAATAAACTAAATACAGCAAAAGATTTGAGTGCACAACGTTTGGTTTAGGTTTGACAGCCATAATCACCTTTTTATTGCTTTAAATGCGTTTTTAGCGCATGATTGTACATTTGAGCTGAATGTGTCAAAATCTTAAAAATTAACAGGTGCCCAAGCAATTTCATGCTAGAATCATCATCCGGATGCCAAAATAAACTAAATACAGCAAAAGATTTGAGTGCACAACGTTTGGTTTAGATTTGACAGCCATAATCAGCAATTGTGTACATTTGAGCTGAATGTGTCAAAATCTTAAAAATTAACAGGTGCCCAAGCAATTTCATGCTAGAATCATCATCCGGATGCCAAAATAAACTAAATACAGCAAAAGATTTGAGTGCACAACGTTTGGTTTAGATTTGACAGCCATAATCAGCAATTGTGTACATTTGAGCTGAATGTGTCAAAATCTTAAAAATTAACAGATGCCCAAGCAATTTCATGCTAGAATCATCATCCGGATGCCAAAATAAACTAAATACAGCAAAAGATTTGAGTGCACAACGTTTGGTTTAGGTTTGACAGCCATAATCACCTTTTTATTGCTTTAAATGCGTTTTTAGCGCATGATTGTACATTTGAGGTGAATGTGTCAAAATCTTAAAAATTAACAGGTGCCCAAGCAATTTCATGCTAGAATCATCATCCGGATGCCAAAATAAACTAAATACAGCAAAAGATTTGAGTGCACAACGTTTGGTTTAGGTTTGACAGCCATAATCACCTTTTTATTGCTTTAAATGCGTTTTTAGCGCATGATTGTACATTTGAGCTGAATGTGTCAAAATCTTAAAAATTAACAGGTGCCCAAGCAATTTCATGCTAGAATCATCATCCGGATGCCAAAATAAACTAAATACAGCAAAAGATTTGAGTGCACAACGTTTGGTTTAGATTTGACAGCCATAATCAGCAATTGTGTACATTTGAGCTGAATGTGTCAAAATCTTAAAAATTAACAGGTGCCCAAGCAATTTCATGCTAGAATCATCATCCGGATGCCAAAATAAACTAAATACAGCAAAAGATTTGAGTGCACAACGTTTGGTTTAGATTTGACAGCCATAATCAGCAATTGTGTACATTTGAGCTGAATGTGTCAAAATCTTAAAAATTAACAGGTGCCCAAGCAATTTCATGCTAGAATCATCATCCGGATGCCAAAATAAACTAAATACAGCAAAAGATTTGAGTGCACAACGTTTGGTTTAGGTTTGACAGCCATAATCACCTTTTTATTGCTTTAAATGCGTTTTTAGCGCATGATTGTACATTTGAGCTGAATGTGTCAAAATCTTAAAAATTAACAGGTGCCCAAGCAATTTCATGCTAGAATCATCATCCGGATGCCAAAATAAACTAAATACAGCAAAAGATTTGAGTGCACAACGTTTGGTTTAGATTTGACAGCCATAATCAGCAATTGTGTATATTTGAGCTGAATGTGTCAAAATCTTAAAAATTAACAGGTGCCCAAGCAATTTCATGCTAGAATCATCATCCGGATGCCAAAATAAACTAAATACAGCAAAAGATTTGAGTGCACAACGTTTGGTTTAGGTTTGACAGCCATAATCACCTTTTTATTGCTTTAAATGCGTTTTTAGCGCATGATTGTACATTTGAGCTGAATGTGTCAAAATCTTAAAAATTAACAGGTGCCCAAGCAATTTCATGCTAGAATCATCATCCGGATGCCAAAATAAACTAAATACAGCAAAAGATTTGAGTGCACAACGTTTGGTTTAGATTTGACAGCCATAATCAGCAATTGTGTACATTTGAGCTGAATGTGTCAAAATCTTAAAAATTAACAGGTGCCCAAGCAATTTCATGCTAGAATCATCATCCGGATGCCAAAATAAACTAAATACAGCAAAAGATTTGAGTGCACAACGTTTGGTTTAGGTTTGACAGCCATAATCACCTTTTTATTGCTTTAAATGCGTTTTTAGCGCATGATTGTACATTTGAGCTGAATGTGTCAAAATCTTAAAAATTAACAGGTGCCCAAGCAATTTCATGCTAGAATCATCATCCGGATGCCAAAATAAACTAAATACAGCAAAAGATTTGAGTGCACAACGTTTGGTTTAGATTTGACAGCCATAATCAGCAATTGTGTACATTTGAGCTGAATGTGTCAAAATCTTAAAAATTAACAGGTGCCCAAGCAATTTCATGCTAGAATCATCATCCGGATGCCAAAATAAACTAAATACAGCAAAAGATTTGAGTGCACAACGTTTGGTTTAGATTTGACAGCCATAATCAGCAATTGTGTACATTTGAGCTGAATGTGTCAAAATCTTAAAAATTAACAGGTGCCCAAGCAATTTCATGCTAAAATCATCATCCGGATGCCAAAATAAACTAAATACAGCAAAAGATTTGAGTGCACAACGTTTGGTTTAGGTTTGACAGCCATAATCACCTTTTTATTGCTTTAAATGCGTTTTTAGCGCATGATTGTACATTTGAGCTGAATGTGTCAAAATCTTAAAAATTAACAGGTGCCCAAGCAATTTCATGCTAGAATCATCATCCGGATGCCAAAATAAACTAAATACAGCAAAAGATTTGAGTGCACAACGTTTGGTTTAGATTTGACAGCCATAATCAGCAATTGTGTACATTTGAGCTGAATGTGTCAAAATCTTAAAAATTAACAGGTGCCCAAGCAATTTCATGCTAGAATCATCATCCGGATGCCAAAATAAACTAAATACAGCAAAAGATTTGAGTGCACAACGTTTGGTTTAGGTTTGACAGCCATAATCACCTTTTTATTGCTTTAAATGCGTTTTTAGCGCATGATTGTACATTTGAGCTGAATGTGTCAAAATCTTAAAAATTAACAGGTGCCCAAGCAATTTCATGCTAGAATCATCATCCGGATGCCAAAATAAACTAAATACAGCAAAAAATTTGAGTGCACAACGTTTGGTTTAGATTTGACAGCCATAATCAGCAATTGTGTACATTTGAGCTGAATGTGTCAAAATCTTAAAAATTAACAGGTGCCCAAGCAATTTCATGCTAGAATCATCATCCGGATGCCAAAATAAACTAAATACAGCAAAAGATTTGAGTGCACAACGTTTGGTTTAGGTTTGACAGCCATAATCACCTTTTTATTGCTTTAAATGCGTTTTTAGCGCATGATTGTACATTTGAGCTGAATGTGTCAAAATCTTAAAAATTAACAGGTGCCCAAGCAATTTCATGCTAGAATCATCATCCGGATGCCAAAATAAACTAAATACAGCAAAAGATTTGAGTGCACAACGTTTGGTTTAGATTTGACAGCCATAATCAGCAATTGTGTACATTTGAGCTGAATGTGTCAAAATCTTAAAAATTAACAGATGCCCAAGCAATTTCATGCTAGAATCATCATCCGGATGCCAAAATAAACTAAATACAGCAAAAGATTTGAGTGCACAACGTTTGGTTTAGGTTTGACAGCCATAATCACCTTTTTATTGCTTTAAATGCGTTTTTAGCGCATGATTGTACATTTGAGGTGAATGTGTCAAAATCTTAAAAATTAACAGGTGCCCAAGCAATTTCATGCTAGAATCATCATCCGGATGCCAAAATAAACTAAATACAGCAAAAGATTTGAGTGCACAACGTTTGGTTTAGGTTTGACAGCCATAATCACCTTTTTATTGCTTTAAATGCGTTTTTAGCGCATGATTGTACATTAGAGCTGAATGTGTCAAAATCTTAAAAATTAACAGGTGCCCAAGCAATTTCATGATAGAATCATCATCCGGATGCCAAAATAAACTAAATACAGCAAAATATTTGAGTGCACAACGTTTGGTTTAGATTTGACAGCCATAATCAGCAATTGTGTACATTTGAGCTGAATGTGTCAAAATCTTAAAAATTAACAGGTGCCCAAGCAATTTCATGCTAGAATCATCATCCGGATGCCAAAATAAACTAAATACAGCAAAAGATTTGAGTGCACAACGTTTGGTTTAGGTTTGACAGCCATAATCACCTTTTTATTGCTTTAAATGCGTTTTTAGCGCATGATTGTACATTTGAGCTGAATGTGTCAAAATCTTAAAAATTAACAGGTGCCCAAGCAATTTAATGCTAGAATCATCATCCGGATGCCAAAATAAACAAAATACAGCAAAAGATTTGAGTGCACAACGTTTGGTTTAGATTTGACAGCCATAATCAGCAATTGTGTACATTTGAGCTGAATGTGTCAAAATCTTAAAAATTAACAGGTGCCCAAGCAATTTCATGCTAGAATCATCATCCGGATGCCAAAATAAACTAAATACAGCAAAAGATTTGAGTGCACAACGTTTGGTTTAGGTTTGACAGCCATAATCACCTTTTTATTGCTTTAAATGCGTTTTTAGCGCATGATTGTACATTTGAGCTGAATGTGTCAAAATCTTAAAAATTAACAGGTGCCCAAGCAATTTCATGCTAGAATCATCATCCGGATGCCAAAATAAACTAAATACAGCAAAAGATTTGAGTGCACAACGTTTGGTTTAGGTTTGACAGCCATAATCACCTTTTTATTGCTTTAAATGCGTTTTTAGCGCATGATTGTACATTTGAGCTGAATGTGTCAAAATCTTAAAAATTAACAGGTGCCCAAGCAATTTCATGCTAGAATCATCATCCGGATGCCAAAATAAACTAAATACAGCAAAAGATTTGAGTGCACAACGTTTGGTTTAGATTTGACAGCCATAATCAGCAATTGTGTACATTTGAGCTGAATGTGTCAAAATCTTAAAAATTAACAGATGCCCAAGCAATTTCATGCTAGAATCATCATCCGGATGCCAAAATAAACTAAATACAGCAAAAGATTTGAGTGCACAACGTTTGGTTTAGGTTTGACAGCCATAATCACCTTTTTATTGCTTTAAATGCGTTTTTAGCGCATGATTGTACATTTGAGCTGAATGTGTCAAAATCTTAAAAATTAACAGGTGCCCAAGCAATTTCATGATAGAATCATCATCCGGATGCCAAAATAAACTAAATACAGCAAAATATTTGAGTGCACAACGTTTGGTTTAGATTTGACAGCCATAATCAGCAATTGTGTACATTTGAGCTGAATGTGTCAAAATCTTAAAAATTAACAGGTGCCCAAGCAATTTCATGCTAGAATCATCATCCGGATGCCAAAATAAACTAAATACAGCAAAAGATTTGAGTGCACAACGTTTGGTTTAGGTTTGACAGCCATAATCACCTTTTTATTGCTTTAAATGCGTTTTTAGCGCATGATTGTACATTTGAGCTGAATGTGTCAAAATCTTAAAAATTAACAGGTGCCCAAGCAATTTAATGCTAGAATCATCATCCGGATGCCAAAATAAACAAAATACAGCAAAAGATTTGAGTGCACAACGTTTGGTTTAGATTTGACAGCCATAATCAGCAATTGTGTACATTTGAGCTGAATGTGTCAAAATCTTAAAAATTAACAGGTGCCCAAGCAATTTCATGCTAGAATCATCATCCGGATGCCAAAATAAACTAAATACAGCAAAAGATTTGAAGTGCACAACGTTTGGTTTAGGTTTGACAGCCATAATCACCTTTTTATTGCTTTAAATGCGTTTTTAGCGCATGATTGTACATTTGAGCTGAATGTGTCAAAATCTTTAAAAATTAACAGGTGCCCAAGCAATTTGATGCTAGAATCATCATCCGGAGGCCAAAATAAACTAAATACAGCAAAAGATTTGAGTGCACAACGTTTGGTTTAGATTTGACAGCCATAATCAGCAATTGTGTACATTTGAGCTGAATGTGTCAAAATCTTAAAAATTAACAGGTGCCCAAGCAATTTCATGCTAGAATCATCATCCGGATGCCAAAATAAACTAAATACAGCAAAAGATTTGAGTGCACAACGTTTGGTTTAGATTTGACAGCCATAATTCAGCAATTGTGTACATTTGAGCTGAATGTGTCAAAATCTTAAAATTAACAGGTGCCCAAGCAATTTCATGCTAGAATCATCATCCGGATGCCAAAATAAACTAAATACAGCAAAGATTTGAGTGCACAACGTTTGGTTTAGGTTGACAGCCATAATC
This sequence comes from Festucalex cinctus, assembly GCF_051991245.1. Lineage (NCBI taxonomy): Eukaryota > Metazoa > Chordata > Actinopteri > Syngnathiformes > Syngnathidae > Festucalex > Festucalex cinctus. The sequence goes on along the minus strand of NW_027520295.1, from coordinate 28,179 downwards.
ACCTTTTTATTGCTTTAATGCGTTTTTTAGCGCATGATTGTACATTTGAGAGCTGAATGTGTCAAAATCTTAAAAATTAACAGGTGCCCAAGCAATTTCATGCTAGAATCATCATCCGGATGCCAAAATAAACTAAATACAGCAAAAGATTTGAGTGCACAACGTTTGGTTTAGATTTGACAGCCATAATCAGCAATTGTGTACATTGAGCTGAATGTGTCAAAATCTTAAAAATTAACAGGTGCCCAAGCAATTTCATGCTAGAATCATCATCCGGATGCCAAAATAAACTAATACAGCAAAAGATTTGAGTGCACAACGTTTGGTTTAGGTTTGACAGCCATAATCACCTTTTTATTGCTTTAAATGCGTTTTTAGCGCATGATTGTACATTTGAGCTGAATGTGTCAAAATCTTAAAAATTAACAGGTGCCCAAGCAATTTCATGCTAGAATCATCATCCGGATGCCAAAATAAACTAAATACAGCAAAAGATTTGAGTGCACAACGACGTTTGGTTTAGATTTGACAGCCATAATCAGCAATTGTGTACATTTGAGCTGAATGTGTCAAAATCTTAAAAATTAACAGGTGCCCAAGCAATGTCATGCTAGAATCATCATCCGGATGCCAAAATAAACTAAATACAGCAAAAGATTTGAGTGCACAACGTTTGGTTTAGGTTTGACAGCCATAATCACCTTTTTATTGCTTTAAATGCGTTTTTAGCGCATGATTGTACATTTGAGCTGAATGTGTCAAAATCTTAAAAATTAACAGGTGCCCAAGCAATTTCATGCTAGAATCATCATCCGGATGCCAAAATAAACTAAATACAGCAAAAGATTTGAGTGCACAACGTTTGGTTTAGATTTGACAGCCATAATCAGCAATTGTGTACATTTGAGCTGAATGTGTCAAAATCTTAAAAATTAACAGGTGCCCAAGCAATTTCATGCTAGAATCATCATCCGGATGCCAAAATAAACTAAATACAGCAAAAGATTTGAGTGCACAACGTTTGGTTTAGGTTTGACAGCCATAATCACCTTTTTATTGCTTTAAATGCGTTTTTAGCGCATGATTGTACATTTGAGCTGAATGTGTCAAAATCTTAAAAATTAACAGGTGCCCAAGCAATTTCATGCTAGAATCATCATCCGGATGCCAAAATAAACTAAATACAGCAAAAGATTTGAGTGCACAACGTTTGGTTTAGATTTGACAGCCATAATCAGCAATTGTGTACATTTGAGCTGAATGTGTCAAAATCTTAAAAATTAACAGGTGCCCAAGCAATTTCATGCTAGAATCATCATCCGGATGCCAAAATAAACTAAATACAGCAAAAGATTTGAGTGCACAACGTTTGGTTTAGGTTTGACAGCCATAATCACCTTTTTATTGCTTTAAATGCGTTTTTAGCGCATGATTGTACATTTGAGCTGAATGTGTCAAAATCTTAAAAATTAACAGGTGCCCAAGCAATTTCATGCTAGAATCATCATCCGGATGCCAAAATAAACTAAATACAGCAAAAGATTTGAGTGCACAACGTTTGGTTTAGATTTGACAGCCATAATCAGCAATTGTGTACATTTGAGCTGAATGTGTCAAAATCTTAAAAATTAACAGGTGCCCAAGCAATTTCATGCTAGAATCATCATCCGGATGCCAAAATAAACTAAATACAGCAAAAGATTTGAGTGCACAACGTTTGGTTTAGGTTTGACAGCCATAATCACCTTTTATTGCTTTAAATGCGTTTTTAGCGCATGATTGTACATTTGAGCTGAATGTGTCAAAATCTTAAAAATTAACAGGTGCCCAAGCAATTTAATGCTAGAATCATCATCCGGATGCCAAAATAAACTAAATACAGCAAAAGATTTGAGTGCACAACGTTTGGTTTAGGTTTGACAGCCATAATCACCTTTTTATTGCTTTAAATGCGTTTTTAGCGCATGATTGTACATTTGAGCTGAATGTGTCAAAATCTTAAAAATTAACAGGTGCCCAAGCAATTTCATGCTAGAATCATCATCCGGATGCCAAAATAAACTAAATACAGCAAAAGATTTGAGTGCACAACGTTTGGTTTAGATTTGACAGCCATAATCAGCAATTGTGTACATTTGAGCTGAATGTGTCAAAATCTTAAAAATTAACAGGTGCCCAAGCAATGTCATGCTAGAATCATCATCCGGATGCCAAAATAAACTAAATACAGCAAAATATTTGAGTGCACAACGTTTGGTTTAGATTTGACAGCCATAATCAGCAATTGTGTACATTTGAGCTGAATGTGTCAAAATCTTAAAAATTAACAGGTGCCCAAGCAATTTCATGCTAGAATCATCATCCGGATGCCAAAATAAACTAAATACAGCAAAAGATTTGAGTGCACAACGTTTGGTTTAGGTTTGACAGCCATAATCACCTTTTTATTGCTTTAAATGCGTTTTTAGCGCATGATTGTACATTTGAGCTGAATGTGTCAAAATCTTAAAAATTAACAGGTGCCCAAGCAATTTAATGCTAGAATCATCATCCGGATGCCAAAATAAACAAAATACAGCAAAAGATTTGAGTGCACAACGTTTGGTTTAGATTTGACAGCCATAATCAGCAATTGTGTACATTTGAGCTGAATGTGTCAAAATCTTAAAAATTAACAGGTGCCCAAGCAATTTCATGCTAGAATCATCATCCGGATGCCAAAATAAACTAAATACAGCAAAAGATTTGAGTGCACAACGTTTGGTTTAGGTTTGACAGCCATAATCACCTTTTTATTGCTTTAAATGCGTTTTTAGCGCATGATTGTACATTTGAGCTGAATGTGTCAAAATCTTAAAAATTAACAGGTGCCCAAGCAATTTGATGCTAGAATCATCATCCGGAGGCCAAAATAAACTAAATACAGCAAAAGATTTGAGTGCACAACGTTTGGTTTAGATTTGACAGCCATAATCAGCAATTGTGTACATTTGAGCTGAATGTGTCAAAATCTTAAAAATTAACAGGTGCCCAAGCAATTTCATGCTAGAATCATCATCCGGATGCCAAAATAAACTAAATACAGCAAAAGATTTGAGTGCACAACGTTTGGTTTAGGTTTGACAGCCATAATCACCTTTTTATTGCTTTAAATGCGTTTTTAGCGCATGATTGTACATTTGAGCTGAATGTGTCAAAATCTTAAAAATTAACAGGTGCCCAAGCAATTTCATGCTAGAATCATCATCCGGATGCCAAAATAAACTAAATACAGCAAAAGATTTGAGTGCACAACGTTTGGTTTAGATTTGACAGCCATAATCAGCAATTGTGTACATTTGAGCTGAATGTGTCAAAATCTTAAAAATTAACAGATGCCCAAGCAATTTCATGCTAGAATCATCATCCGGATGCCAAAATAAACTAAATACAGCAAAAGATTTGAGTGCACAACGTTTGGTTTAGGTTTGACAGCCATAATCACCTTTTTATTGCTTTAAATGCGTTTTTAGCGCATGATTGTACATTTGAGGTGAATGTGTCAAAATCTTAAAAATTAACAGGTGCCCAAGCAATTTCATGCTAGAATCATCATCCGGATGCCAAAATAAACTAAATACAGCAAAAGATTTGAGTGCACAACGTTTGGTTTAGGTTTGACAGCCATAATCACCTTTTTATTGCTTTAAATGCGTTTTTAGCGCATGATTGTACATTAGAGCTGAATGTGTCAAAATCTTAAAAATTAACAGGTGCCCAAGCAATTTCATGATAGAATCATCATCCGGATGCCAAAATAAACTAAATACAGCAAAATATTTGAGTGCACAACGTTTGGTTTAGATTTGACAGCCATAATCAGCAATTGTGTACATTTGAGCTGAATGTGTCAAAATCTTAAAAATTAACAGGTGCCCAAGCAATTTCATGCTAGAATCATCATCCGGATGCCAAAATAAACTAAATACAGCAAAAGATTTGAGTGCACAACGTTTGGTTTAGGTTTGACAGCCATAATCACCTTTTTATTGCTTTAAATGCGTTTTTAGCGCATGATTGTACATTTGAGCTGAATGTGTCAAAATCTTAAAAATTAACAGGTGCCCAAGCAATTTAATGCTAGAATCATCATCCGGATGCCAAAATAAACAAAATACAGCAAAAGATTTGAGTGCACAACGTTTGGTTTAGATTTGACAGCCATAATCAGCAATTGTGTACATTTGAGCTGAATGTGTCAAAATCTTAAAAATTAACAGGTGCCCAAGCAATTTCATGCTAGAATCATCATCCGGATGCCAAAATAAACTAAATACAGCAAAAGATTTGAGTGCACAACGTTTGGTTTAGGTTTGACAGCCATAATCACCTTTTTATTGCTTTAAATGCGTTTTTAGCGCATGATTGTACATTTGAGCTGAATGTGTCAAAATCTTAAAAATTAACAGGTGCCCAACAATTTCATGCTAGAATCATCATCCGGATGCCAAAATAAACTAAATACAGCAAAAGATTTGAGTGCACAACGTTTGGTTTAGGTTTGACAGCCATAATCACCTTTTTATTGCTTTAAATGCGTTTTTAGCGCATGATTGTACATTTGAGCTGAATGTGTCAAAATCTTAAAAATTAACAGGTGCCCAAGCAATTTCATGCTAGAATCATCATCCGGATGCCAAAATAAACTAAATACAGCAAAAGATTTGAGTGCACAACGTTTGGTTTAGATTTGACAGCCATAATCAGCAATTGTGTACATTTGAGCTGAATGTGTCAAAATCTTAAAAATTAACAGATGCCCAAGCAATTTCATGCTAGAATCATCATCCGGATGCCAAAATAAACTAAATACAGCAAAAGATTTGAGTGCACAACGTTTGGTTTAGGTTTGACAGCCATAATCACCTTTTTATTGCTTTAAATGCGTTTTTAGCGCATGATTGTACATTTGAGCTGAATGTGTCAAAATCTTAAAAATTAACAGGTGCCCAAGCAATTTCATGATAGAATCATCATCCGGATGCCAAAATAAACTAAATACAGCAAAATATTTGAGTGCACAACGTTTGGTTTAGATTTGACAGCCATAATCAGCAATTGTGTACATTTGAGCTGAATGTGTCAAAATCTTAAAAATTAACAGGTGCCCAAGCAATTTCATGCTAGAATCATCATCCGGATGCCAAAATAAACTAAATACAGCAAAAGATTTGAGTGCACAACGTTTGGTTTAGGTTTGACAGCCATAATCACCTTTTTATTGCTTTAAATGCGTTTTTAGCGCATGATTGTACATTTGAGCTGAATGTGTCAAAATCTTAAAAATTAACAGGTGCCCAAGCAATTTAATGCTAGAATCATCATCCGGATGCCAAAATAAACAAAATACAGCAAAAGATTTGAGTGCACAACGTTTGGTTTAGATTTGACAGCCATAATCAGCAATTGTGTACATTTGAGCTGAATGTGTCAAAATCTTAAAAATTAACAGGTGCCCAAGCAATTTCATGCTAGAATCATCATCCGGATGCCAAAATAAACTAAATACAGCAAAAGATTTGAGTGCACAACGTTTGGTTTAGGTTTGACAGCCATAATCACCTTTTTATTGCTTTAAATGCGTTTTTAGCGCATGATTGTACATTTGAGCTGAATGTGTCAAAATCTTAAAAATTAACAGGTGCCCAAGCAATTTCATGCTAGAATCATCATCCGGATGCCAAAATAAACTAAATACAGCAAAAGATTTGAGTGCACAACGTTTGGTTTAGATTTGACAGCCATAATCAGCAATTGTGTACATTTGAGCTGAATGTGTCAAAATCTTAAAAATTAACAGGTGCCCAAGCAATTTCATGCTAGAATCATCATCCGGATGCCAAAATAAACTAAATACAGCAAAAGATTTGAGTGCACAACGTTTGGTTTACGTTTGACAGCCATAATCACCTTTTTATTGCTTTAAATGCGTTTTTAGCGCATGATTGTACATTTGAGCTGAATGTGTCAAAATCTTAAAAATTAACAGGTGCCCAAGCAATTTCATGCTAGAATCATCATCCGGATGCCAAAATAAACTAAATACAGCAAAAGATTTGAGTGCACAACGTTTGGTTTAGGTTTGACAGCCATAATCACCTTTTTATTGCTTTAAATGCGTTTTTAGCGCATGATTGTACATTTGAGCTGAATGTGTCAAAATCTTAAAAATTAACAGGTGCCCAAGCAATTTCATGCTAGAATCATCATCCGGATGCCAAAATAAACTAAATACAGCAAAAGATTTGAGTGCACAACGTTTGGTTTAGATTTGACAGCCATAATCAGCAATTGTGTACATTTGAGCTGAATGTGTCAAAATCTTAAAAATTAACAGATGCCCAAGCAATTTCATGCTAGAATCATCATCCGGATGCCAAAATAAACTAAATACAGCAAAAGATTTGAGTGCACAACGTTTGGTTTAGGTTTGACAGCCATAATCACCTTTTTATTGCTTTAAATGCGTTTTTAGCGCATGATTGTACATTTGAGCTGAATGTGTCAAAATCTTAAAAATTAACAGGTGCCCAAGCAATTTCATGCTAGAATCATCATCCGGATGCCAAAATAAACTAAATACAGCAAAAGATTTGAGTGCACAACGTTTGGTTTAGGTTTGACAGCCATAATCACCTTTTTATTGCTTTAAATGCGTTTTTAGCGCATGATTGTACATTTGAGCTGAATGTGTCAAAATCTTAAAAATTAACAGGTGCCCAAGCAATTTCATGCTAGAATCATCATCCGGATGCCAAAATAAACTAAATACAGCAAAAGATTTGAGTGCACAACGTTTGGTTTAGATTTGACAGCCATAATCAGCAATTGTGTACATTTGAGCTGAATGTGTCAAAATCTTAAAAATTAACAGGTGCCCAAGCAATTTCATGCTAGAATCATCATCCGGATGCCAAAATAAACTAAATACAGCAAAAGATTTGAGTGCACAACGTTTGGTTTAGATTTGACAGCCATAATCAGCAATTGTGTACATTTGAGCTGAATGTGTCAAAATCTTAAAAATTAACAGGTGCCCAAGCAATTTCATGCTAGAATCATCATCCGGATGCCAAAATAAACTAAATACAGCAAAAGATTTGAGTGCACAACGTTTGGTTTAGGTTTGACAGCCATAATCACCTTTTTATTGCTTTAAATGCGTTTTTAGCGCATGATTGTACATTTGAGCTGAATGTGTCAAAATCTTAAAAATTAACAGGTGCCCAAGCAATTTCATGCTAGAATCATCATCCGGATGCCAAAATAAACTAAATACAGCAAAAGATTTGAGTGCACAACGTTTGGTTTAGATTTGACAGCCATAATCAGCAATTGTGTATATTTGAGCTGAATGTGTCAAAATCTTAAAAATTAACAGGTGCCCAAGCAATTTCATGCTAGAATCATCATCCGGATGCCAAAATAAACTAAATACAGCAAAAGATTTGAGTGCACAACGTTTGGTTTAGGTTTGACAGCCATAATCACCTTTTTATTGCTTTAAATGCGTTTTTAGCGCATGATTGTACATTTGAGCTGAATGTGTCAAAATCTTAAAAATTAACAGGTGCCCAAGCAATTTCATGCTAGAATCATCATCCGGATGCCAAAATAAACTAAATACAGCAAAAGATTTGAGTGCACAACGTTTGGTTTAGATTTGACAGCCATAATCAGCAATTGTGTACATTTGAGCTGAATGTGTCAAAATCTTAAAAATTAACAGGTGCCCAAGCAATTTCATGCTAGAATCATCATCCGGATGCCAAAATAAACTAAATACAGCAAAAGATTTGAGTGCACAACGTTTGGTTTAGGTTTGACAGCCATAATCACCTTTTTATTGCTTTAAATGCGTTTTTAGCGCATGATTGTACATTTGAGCTGAATGTGTCAAAATCTTAAAAATTAACAGGTGCCCAAGCAATTTCATGCTAGAATCATCATCCGGATGCCAAAATAAACTAAATACAGCAAAAGATTTGAGTGCACAACGTTTGGTTTAGATTTGACAGCCATAATCAGCAATTGTGTACATTTGAGCTGAATGTGTCAAAATCTTAAAAATTAACAGGTGCCCAAGCAATTTCATGCTAGAATCATCATCCGGATGCCAAAATAAACTAAATACAGCAAAAGATTTGAGTGCACAACGTTTGGTTTAGATTTGACAGCCATAATCAGCAATTGTGTACATTTGAGCTGAATGTGTCAAAATCTTAAAAATTAACAGGTGCCCAAGCAATTTCATGCTAAAATCATCATCCGGATGCCAAAATAAACTAAATACAGCAAAAGATTTGAGTGCACAACGTTTGGTTTAGGTTTGACAGCCATAATCACCTTTTTATTGCTTTAAATGCGTTTTTAGCGCATGATTGTACATTTGAGCTGAATGTGTCAAAATCTTAAAAATTAACAGGTGCCCAAGCAATTTCATGCTAGAATCATCATCCGGATGCCAAAATAAACTAAATACAGCAAAAGATTTGAGTGCACAACGTTTGGTTTAGATTTGACAGCCATAATCAGCAATTGTGTACATTTGAGCTGAATGTGTCAAAATCTTAAAAATTAACAGGTGCCCAAGCAATTTCATGCTAGAATCATCATCCGGATGCCAAAATAAACTAAATACAGCAAAAGATTTGAGTGCACAACGTTTGGTTTAGGTTTGACAGCCATAATCACCTTTTTATTGCTTTAAATGCGTTTTTAGCGCATGATTGTACATTTGAGCTGAATGTGTCAAAATCTTAAAAATTAACAGGTGCCCAAGCAATTTCATGCTAGAATCATCATCCGGATGCCAAAATAAACTAAATACAGCAAAAGATTTGAGTGCACAACGTTTGGTTTAGATTTGACAGCCATAATCAGCAATTGTGTACATTTGAGCTGAATGTGTCAAAATCTTAAAAATTAACAGGTGCCCAAGCAATTTCATGCTAGAATCATCATCCGGATGCCAAAATAAACTAAATACAGCAAAAGATTTGAGTGCACAACGTTTGGTTTAGGTTTGACAGCCATAATCACCTTTTTATTGCTTTAAATGCGTTTTTAGCGCATGATTGTACATTTGAGCTGAATGTGTCAAAATCTTAAAAATTAACAGGTGCCCAAGCAATTTCATGCTAGAATCATCATCCGGATGCCAAAATAAACTAAATACAGCAAAAGATTTGAGTGCACAACGTTTGGTTTAGATTTGACAGCCATAATCAGCAATTGTGTACATTTGAGCTGAATGTGTCAAAATCTTAAAAATTAACAGGTGCCCAAGCAATGTCATGCTAGAATCATCATCCGGATGCCAAAATAAACTAAATACAGCAAAAGATTTGAGTGCACAACGTTTGGTTTAGGTTTGACAGCCATAATCACCTTTTTATTGCTTTAAATGCGTTTTTAGCGCACGATTGTACATTTGAGCTGAATGTGTCAAAATCTTAAAAATTAACAGGTGCCCAAGCAATTTCATGCTAGAATCATCATCCGGATGCCAAAATAAACTAAATACAGCAAAAGATTTGAGTGCACAACGTTTGGTTTAGATTTGACAGCCATAATCAGCAATTGTGTACATTTGAGCTGAATGTGTCAAAATCTTAAAAATTAACAGGTGCCCAAGCAATTTCATGCTAGAATCATCATCCGGATGCCAAAATAAACTAAATACAGCAAAAGATTTGAGTGCACAACGTTTGGTTTAGGTTTGACAGCCATAATCACCTTTTTATTGCTTTAAATGCGTTTTTAGCGCATGATTGTACATTTGAGCTGAATGTGTCAAAATCTTAAAAATTAACAGGTGCCCAAGCAATTTCATGCTAGAATCATCATCCGGATGCCAAAATAAACTAAATACAGCAAAAGATTTGAGTGCACAACGTTTGGTTTAGATTTGACAGCCATAATCAGCAATTGTGTACATTTGAGCTGAATGTGTCAAAATCTTAAAAATTAACAGGTGCCCAAGCAATGTCATGCTAGAATCATCATCCGGATGCCAAAATAAACTAAATACAGCAAAAGATTTGAGTGCACAACGTTTGGTTTAGGTTTGACAGCCATAATCACCTTTTTATTGCTTTAAATGCGTTTTTAGCGCATGATTGTACATTTGAGCTGAATGTGTCAAAATCTTAAAAATTAACAGGTGCCCAAGCAATTTCATGCTAGAATCATCATCCGGATGCCAAAATAAACTAAATACAGCAAAAGATTTGAGTGCACAACGTTTGGTTTAGATTTGACAGCCATAATCAGCAATTGTGTACATTTGAGCTGAATGTGTCAAAATCTTAAAAATTAACAGGTGCCCAAGCAATTTCATGCTAGAATCATCATCCGGATGCCAAAATAAACTAAATACAGCAAAAGATTTGAGTGCACAACGTTTGGTTTAGGTTTGACAGCCATAATCACCTTTTTATTGCTTTAAATGCGTTTTTAGCGCATGATTGTACATTTGAGCTGAATGTGTCAAAATCTTAAAAATTAACAGGTGCCCAAGCAATTTCATGCTAGAATCATCATCCGGATGCCAAAATAAACTAAATACAGCAAAAGATTTGAGTGCACAACGTTTGGTTTAGATTTGACAGCCATAATCAGCAATTGTGTACATTTGAGCTGAATGTGTCAAAATCTTAAAAATTAACAGGTGCCCAAGCAATGTCATGCTAGAATCATCATCCGGATGCCAAAATAAACTAAATACAGCAAAAGATTTGAGTGCACAACGTTTGGTTTAGGTTTGACAGCCATAATCACCTTTTTATTGCTTTAAATGCGTTTTTAGCGCATGATTGTACATTTGAGCTGAATGTGTCAAAATCTTAAAAATTAACAGGTGCCCAAGCAATTTAATGCTAGAATCATCATCCGGATGCCAAAATAAACAAAATACAGCAAAAGATTTGAGTGCACAACGTTTGGTTTAGATTTGACAGCCATAATCAGCAATTGTGTACATTTGAGCTGAATGTGTCAAAATCTTAAAAATTAACAGGTGCCCAAGCAATTTCATGCTAGAATCATCATCCGGATGCCAAAATAAACTAAATACAGCAAAAGATTTGAGTGCACAACGTTTGGTTTAGGTTTGACAGCCATAATCACCTTTTTATTGCTTTAAATGCGTTTTTAGCGCATGATTGTACATTTGAGCTGAATGTGTCAAAATCTTAAAAATTAACAGGTGCCCAAGCAATTTGATGCTAGAATCATCATCCGGAGGCCAAAATAAACTAAATACAGCAAAAGATTTGAGTGCACAACGTTTGGTTTAGATTTGACAGCCATAATCAGCAATTGTGTACATTTGAGCTGAATGTGTCAAAATCTTAAAAATTAACAGGTGCCCAAGCAATTTCATGCTAGAATCATCATCCGGATGCCAAAATAAACTAAATACAGCAAAAGATTTGAGTGCACAACGTTTGGTTTAGGTTTGACAGCCATAATCACCTTTTTATTGCTTTAAATGCGTTTTTAGCGCATGATTGTACATTTGAGCTGAATGTGTCAAAATCTTAAAAATTAACAGGTGCCCAAGCAATTTCACGCTAGAATCATCATCCGGATGCCAAAATAAACTAAATACAGCAAAAGATTTGAGTGCACAACGTTTGGTTTAGATTTGACAGCCATAATCAGCAATTGTGTACATTTGAGCTGAATGTGTCAAAATCTTAAAAATTAACAGATGCCCAAGCAATTTCATGCTAGAATCATCATCCGGATGCCAAAATAAACTAAATACAGCAAAAGATTTGAGTGCACAACGTTTGGTTTAGGTTTGACAGCCATAATCACCTTTTTATTGCTTTAAATGCGTTTTTAGCGCATGATTGTACATTTGAGGTGAATGTGTCAAAATCTTAAAAATTAACAGGTGCCCAAGCAATTTCATGCTAGAATCATCATCCGGATGCCAAAATAAACTAAATACAGCAAAAGATTTGAGTGCACAACGTTTGGTTTAGGTTTGACAGCCATAATCACCTTTTTATTTCTTTAAATGCGTTTTTAGCGCATGATTGTACATTAGAGCTGAATGTGTCAAAATCTTAAAAATTAACAGGTGCCCAAGCAATTTCATGATAGAATCATCATCCGGATGCCAAAATAAACTAAATACAGCAAAATATTTGAGTGCACAACGTTTGGTTTAGATTTGACAGCCATAATCAGCAATTGTGTACATTTGAGCTGAATGTGTCAAAATCTTAAAAATTAACAGGTGCCCAAGCAATTTCATGCTAGAATCATCATCCGGATGCCAAAATAAACTAAATACAGCAAAAGATTTGAGTGCACAACGTTTGGTTTAGGTTTGACAGCCATAATCACCTTTTTATTGCTTTAAATGCGTTTTTAGCGCATGATTGTACATTTGAGCTGAATGTGTCAAAATCTTAAAAATTAACAGGTGCCCAAGCAATTTAATGCTAGAATCATCATCCGGATGCCAAAATAAACAAAATACAGCAAAAGATTTGAGTGCACAACGTTTGGTTTAGATTTGACAGCCATAATCAGCAATTGTGTACATTTGAGCTGAATGTGTCAAAATCTTAAAAATTAACAGGTGCCCAAGCAATTTCATGCTAGAATCATCATCCGGATGCCAAAATAAACTAAATACAGCAAAAGATTTGAGTGCACAACGTTTGGTTTAGGTTTGACAGCCATAATCACCTTTTTATTGCTTTAAATGCGTTTTTAGCGCATGATTGTACATTTGAGCTGAATGTGTCAAAATCTTAAAAATTAACAGGTGCCCAAGCAATTTCATGCTAGAATCATCATCCGGATGCCAAAATAAACTAAATACAGCAAAAGATTTGAGTGCACAACGTTTGGTTTAGGTTTGACAGCCATAATCACCTTTTTATTGCTTTAAATGCGTTTTTAGCGCATGATTGTACATTTGAGCTGAATGTGTCAAAATCTTAAAAATTAACAGGTGCCCAAGCAATTTCATGCTAGAATCATCATCCGGATGCCAAAATAAACTAAATACAGCAAAAGATTTGAGTGCACAACGTTTGGTTTAGATTTGACAGCCATAATCAGCAATTGTGTACATTTGAGCTGAATGTGTCAAAATCTTAAAAATTAACAGATGCCCAAGCAATTTCATGCTAGAATCATCATCCGGATGCCAAAATAAACTAAATACAGCAAAAGATTTGAGTGCACAACGTTTGGTTTAGGTTTGACAGCCATAATCACCTTTTTATTGCTTTAAATGCGTTTTTAGCGCATGATTGTACATTTGAGCTGAATGTGTCAAAATCTTAAAAATTAACAGGTGCCCAAGCAATTTCATGATAGAATCATCATCCGGATGCCAAAATAAACTAAATACAGCAAAATATTTGAGTGCACAACGTTTGGTTTAGATTTGACAGCCATAATCAGCAATTGTGTACATTTGAGCTGAATGTGTCAAAATCTTAAAAATTAACAGGTGCCCAAGCAATTTCATGCTAGAATCATCATCCGGATGCCAAAATAAACTAAATACAGCAAAAGATTTGAGTGCACAACGTTTGGTTTAGGTTTGACAGCCATAATCACCTTTTTATTGCTTTAAATGCGTTTTTAGCGCATGATTGTACATTTGAGCTGAATGTGTCAAAATCTTAAAAATTAACAGGTGCCCAAGCAATTTAATGCTAGAATCATCATCCGGATGCCAAAATAAACAAAATACAGCAAAAGATTTGAGTGCACAACGTTTGGTTTAGATTTGACAGCCATAATCAGCAATTGTGTACATTTGAGCTGAATGTGTCAAAATCTTAAAAATTAACAGGTGCCCAAGCAATTTCATGCTAGAATCATCATCCGGATGCCAAAATAAACTAAATACAGCAAAGGATTTGAGTGCACAACGTTTGGTTTAGGTTTGACAGCCATAATCACCTTTTTATTGCTTTAAATGCGTTTTTAGCGCATGATTGTACATTTGAGCTGAATGTGTCAAAATCTTAAAAATTAACAGGTGCCCAAGCAATTTCATGCTAGAATCATCATCCGGATGCCAAAATAAACTAAATACAGCAAAAGATTTGAGTGCACAACGTTTGGTTTAGATTTGACAGCCATAATCAGCAATTGTGTACATTTGAGCTGAATGTGTCAAAATCTTAAAAATTAACAGGTGCCCAAGCAATTTCATGCTAGAATCATCATCCGGATGCCAAAATAAACTAAATACAGCAAAAGATTTGAGTGCACAACGTTTGGTTTACGTTTGACAGCCATAATCACCTTTTTATTGCTTTAAATGCGTTTTTAGCGCATGATTGTACATTTGAGCTGAATGTGTCAAAATCTTAAAAATTAACAGGTGCCCAAGCAATTTCATGCTAGAATCATCATCCGGAGGCCAAAATAAACTAAATACAGCAAAAGATTTGAGTGCACAACGTTTGGTTTAGATTTGACAGCCATAATCAGCAATTGTGTACATTTGAGCTGAATGTGTCAAAATCTTAAAAATTAACAGGTGCCCAAGCAATTTCATGCTAGAATCATCATCCGGATGCCAAAATAAACTAAATACAGCAAAAGATTTGAGTGCACAACGTTTGGTTTAGGTTTGACAGCCATAATCACCTTTTTATTGCTTTAAATGCGTTTTTAGCGCATGATTGTACATTTGAGCTGAATGTGTCAAAATCTTAAAAATTAACAGGTGCCCAAGCAATTTCATGCTAGAATCATCATCCGGATGCCAAAATAAACTAAATACAGCAAAAGATTTGAGTGCACAACGTTTGGTTTAGATTTGACAGCCATAATCAGCAATTGTGTACATTTGAGCTGAATGTGTCAAAATCTTAAAAATTAACAGATGCCCAAGCAATTTCATGCTAGAATCATCATCCGGATGCCAAAATAAACTAAATACAGCAAAAGATTTGAGTGCACAACGTTTGGTTTAGGTTTGACAGCCATAATCACCTTTTTATTGCTTTAAATGCGTTTTTAGCGCATGATTGTACATTTGAGGTGAATGTGTCAAAATCTTAAAAATTAACAGGTGCCCAAGCAATTTCATGCTAGAATCATCATCCGGATGCCAAAATAAACTAAATACAGCAAAAGATTTGAGTGCACAACGTTTGGTTTAGGTTTGACAGCCATAATCACCTTTTTATTTCTTTAAATGCGTTTTTAGCGCATGATTGTACATTAGAGCTGAATGTGTCAAAATCTTAAAAATTAACAGGTGCCCAAGCAATTTCATGATAGAATCATCATCCGGATGCCAAAATAAACTAAATACAGCAAAATATTTGAGTGCACAACGTTTGGTTTAGATTTGACAGCCATAATCAGCAATTGTGTACATTTGAGCTGAATGTGTCAAAATCTTAAAAATTAACAGGTGCCCAAGCAATTTCATGCTAGAATCATCATCCGGATGCCAAAATAAACTAAATACAGCAAAAGATTTGAGTGCACAACGTTTGGTTTAGGTTTGACAGCCATAATCACCTTTTTATTGCTTTAAATGCGTTTTTAGCGCATGATTGTACATTTGAGCTGAATGTGTCAAAATCTTAAAAATTAACAGGTGCCCAAGCAATTTAATGCTAGAATCATCATCCGGATGCCAAAATAAACAAAATACAGCAAAAGATTTGAGTGCACAACGTTTGGTTTAGATTTGACAGCCATAATCAGCAATTGTGTACATTTGAGCTGAATGTGTCAAAATCTTAAAAATTAACAGGTGCCCAAGCAATTTCATGCTAGAATCATCATCCGGATGCCAAAATAAACTAAATACAGCAAAAGATTTGAGTGCACAACGTTTGGTTTAGGTTTGACAGCCATAATCACCTTTTTATTGCTTTAAATGCGTTTTTAGCGCATGATTGTACATTTGAGCTGAATGTGTCAAAATCTTAAAAATTAACAGGTGCCCAAGCAATTTCATGCTAGAATCATCATCCGGATGCCAAAATAAACTAAATACAGCAAAAGATTTGAGTGCACAACGTTTGGTTTAGGTTTGACAGCCATAATCACCTTTTTATTGCTTTAAATGCGTTTTTAGCGCATGATTGTACATTTGAGCTGAATGTGTCAAAATCTTAAAAATTAACAGGTGCCCAAGCAATTTCATGCTAGAATCATCATCCGGATGCCAAAATAAACTAAATACAGCAAAAGATTTGAGTGCACAACGTTTGGTTTAGATTTGACAGCCATAATCAGCAATTGTGTACATTTGAGCTGAATGTGTCAAAATCTTAAAAATTAACAGATGCCCAAGCAATTTCATGCTAGAATCATCATCCGGATGCCAAAATAAACTAAATACAGCAAAAGATTTGAGTGCACAACGTTTGGTTTAGGTTTGACAGCCATAATCACCTTTTTATTGCTTTAAATGCGTTTTTAGCGCATGATTGTACATTTGAGCTGAATGTGTCAAAATCTTAAAAATTAACAGGTGCCCAAGCAATTTCATGATAGAATCATCATCCGGATGCCAAAATAAACTAAATACAGCAAAATATTTGAGTGCACAACGTTTGGTTTAGATTTGACAGCCATAATCAGCAATTGTGTACATTTGAGCTGAATGTGTCAAAATCTTAAAAATTAACAGGTGCCCAAGCAATTTCATGCTAGAATCATCATCCGGATGCCAAAATAAACTAAATACAGCAAAAGATTTGAGTGCACAACGTTTGGTTTAGGTTTGACAGCCATAATCACCTTTTTATTGCTTTAAATGCGTTTTTAGCGCATGATTGTACATTTGAGCTGAATGTGTCAAAATCTTAAAAATTAACAGGTGCCCAAGCAATTTAATGCTAGAATCATCATCCGGATGCCAAAATAAACAAAATACAGCAAAAGATTTGAGTGCACAACGTTTGGTTTAGATTTGACAGCCATAATCAGCAATTGTGTACATTTGAGCTGAATGTGTCAAAATCTTAAAAATTAACAGGTGCCCAAGCAATTTCATGCTAGAATCATCATCCGGATGCCAAAATAAACTAAATACAGCAAAGGATTTGAGTGCACAACGTTTGGTTTAGGTTTGACAGCCATAATCACCTTTTTATTGCTTTAAATGCGTTTTTAGCGCATGATTGTACATTTGAGCTGAATGTGTCAAAATCTTAAAAATTAACAGGTGCCCAAGCAATTTCATGCTAGAATCATCATCCGGATGCCAAAATAAACTAAATACAGCAAAAGATTTGAGTGCACAACGTTTGGTTTAGATTTGACAGCCATAATCAGCAATTGTGTACATTTGAGCTGAATGTGTCAAAATCTTAAAAATTAACAGGTGCCCAAGCAATTTCATGCTAGAATCATCATCCGGATGCCAAAATAAACTAAATACAGCAAAAGATTTGAGTGCACAACGTTTGGTTTACGTTTGACAGCCATAATCACCTTTTTATTGCTTTAAATGCGTTTTTAGCGCATGATTGTACATTTGAGCTGAATGTGTCAAAATCTTAAAAATTAACAGGTGCCCAAGCAATTTCATGCTAGAATCATCATCCGGAGGCCAAAATAAACTAAATACAGCAAAAGATTTGAGTGCACAACGTTTGGTTTAGATTTGACAGCCATAATCAGCAATTGTGTACATTTGAGCTGAATGTGTCAAAATCTTAAAAATTAACAGGTGCCCAAGCAATTTCATGCTAGAATCATCATCCGGATGCCAAAATAAACTAAATACAGCAAAAGATTTGAGTGCACAACGTTTGGTTTAGGTTTGACAGCCATAATCACCTTTTTATTGCTTTAAATGCGTTTTTAGCGCATGATTGTACATTTGAGCTGAATGTGTCAAAATCTTAAAAATTAACAGGTGCCCAAGCAATTTCATGCTAGAATCATCATCCGGATGCCAAAATAAACTAAATACAGCAAAAGATTTGAGTGCACAACGTTTGGTTTAGATTTGACAGCCATAATCAGCAATTGTGTACATTTGAGCTGAATGTGTCAAAATCTTAAAAATTAACAGGTGCCCAAGCAATTTCATGCTAGAATCATCATCCGGATGCCAAAATAAACTAAATACAGCAAAAGATTTGAGTGCACAACGTTTGGTTTAGGTTTGACAGCCATAATCACCTTTTTATTGCTTTAAATGCGTTTTTAGCGCATGATTGTACATTTGAGCTGAATGTGTCAAAATCTTAAAAATTAACAGGTGCCCAAGCAATTTCATGCTAGAATCATCATCCGGATGCCAAAATAAACTAAATACAGCAAAAGATTTGAGTGCACAACGCTTGGTTTAGATTTGACAGCCATAATCAGCAATTGTGTACATTTGAGCTGAATGTGTCAAAATCTTAACAATTAACAGATGCCCAAGCAATTTCATGCTAGAATCATCATCCGGATGCCAAAATAAACTAAATACAGCAAAAGATTTGAGTGCACAACGTTTGGTTTAGGTTTGACAGCCATAATCACCTTTTTATTGCTTTAAATGCGTTTTTAGCGCATGATTGTACATTTGAGCTGAATGTGTCAAAATCTTAAAAATTAACAGGTGCCCAAGCAATTTCATGATAGAATCATCATCCGGATGCCAAAATAAACTAAATACAGCAAAATATTTGAGTGCACAACGTTTGGTTTAGATTTGACAGCCATAATCAGCAATTGTGTACATTTGAGCTGAATGTGTCAAAATCTTAAAAATTAACAGGTGCCCAAGCAATTTCATGCTAGAATCATCATCCGGATGCCAAAATAAACTAAATACAGCAAAAGATTTGAGTGCACAACGTTTGGTTTAGGTTTGACAGCCATAATCACCTTTTTATTGCTTTAAATGCGTTTTTAGCGCATGATTGTACATTTGAGCTGAATGTGTCAAAATCTTAAAAATTAACAGGTGCCCAAGCAATTTAATGCTAGAATCATCATCCGGAGGCCAAAATAAACTAAATACAGCAAAAGATTTGAGTGCACAACGTTTGGTTTAGATTTGACAGCCATAATCAGCAATTGTGTACATTTGAGCTGAATGTGTCAAAATCTTAAAAATTAACAGGTGCCCAAGCAATTTCATGCTAGAATCATCATCCGGATGCCAAAATAAACTAAATACAGCAAAAGATTTGAGTGCACAACGTTTGGTTTAGGTTTGACAGCCATAATCACCTTTTTATTGCTTTAAATGCGTTTTTAGCGCATGATTGTACATTTGAGCTGAATGTGTCAAAATCTTAAAAATTAACAGGTGCCCAAGCAATTTCATGCTAGAATCATCATCCGGATGCCAAAATAAACTAAATACAGCAAAAGATTTGAGTGCACAACGTTTGGTTTAGATTTGACAGCCATAATCAGCAATTGTGTACATTTGAGCTGAATGTGTCAAAATCTTAAAAATTAACAGGTGCCCAAGCAATTTCATGCTAGAATCATCATCCGGATGCCAAAATAAACTAAATACAGCAAAAGATTTGAGTGCACAACGTTTGGTTTAGGTTTGACAGCCATAATCACCTTTTTATTGCTTTAAATGCGTTTTTAGCGCATGATTGTACATTTGAGCTGAATGTGTCAAAATCTTAAAAATTAACAGGTGCCCAAGCAATTTCATGCTAGAATCATCATCCGGATGCCAAAATAAACTAAATACAGCAAAAGATTTGAGTGCACAACGTTTGGTTTAGATTTGACAGCCATAATCAGCAATTGTGTACATTTGAGCTGAATGTGTCAAAATCTTAAAAATTAACAGGTGCCCAAGCAATGTCATGCTAGAATCATCATCCGGATGCCAAAATAAACTAAATACAGCAAAAGATTTGAGTGCACAACGTTTGGTTTAGGTTTGACAGCCATAATCACCTTTTTATTGCTTTAAATGCGTTTTTAGCGCATGATTGTACATTTGAGCTGAATGTGTCAAAATCTTAAAAATTAACAGGTGCCCAAGCAATTTCATGCTAGAATCATCATCCGGATGCCAAAATAAACTAAATACAGCAAAAGATTTGAGTGCACAACGTTTGGTTTAGATTTGACAGCCATAATCAGCAATTGTGTACATTTGAGCTGAATGTGTCAAAATCTTAAAAATTAACAGGTGCCCAAGCAATTTCATGCTAGAATCATCATCCGGATGCCAAAATAAACTAAATACAGCAAAAGATTTGAGTGCACAACGTTTGGTTTAGGTTTGACAGCCATAATCACCTTTTTATTGCTTTAAATGCGTTTTTAGCGCATGATTGTACATTTGAGCTGAATGTGTCAAAATCTTAAAAATTAACAGGTGCCCAAGCAATTTCATGCTAGAATCATCATCCGGATGCCAAAATAAACTAAATACAGCAAAAGATTTGAGTGCACAACGTTTGGTTTAGATTTGACAGCCATAATCAGCAATTGTGTACATTTGAGCTGAATGTGTCAAAATCTTAAAAATTAACAGGTGCCCAAGCAATTTCATGCTAGAATCATCATCCGGATGCCAAAATAAACTAAATACAGCAAAAGATTTGAGTGCACAACGTTTGGTTTAGGTTTGACAGCCATAATCACCTTTTTATTGCTTTAAATGCGTTTTTAGCGCATGATTGTACATTTGAGCTGAATGTGTCAAAATCTTAAAAATTAACAGGTGCCCAAGCAATTTCATGCTAGAATCATCATCCGGATGCCAAAATAAACTAAATACAGCAAAAGATTTGAGTGCACAACGTTTGGTTTAGATTTGACAGCCATAATCAGCAATTGTGTACATTTGAGCTGAATGTGTCAAAATCTTAAAAATTAACAGGTGCCCAAGCAATTTCATGCTAGAATCATCATCCGGATGCCAAAATAAACTAAATACAGCAAAAGATTTGAGTGCACAACGTTTGGTTTAGGTTTGACAGCCATAATCACCTTTTTATTGCTTTAAATGCGTTTTTAGCGCATGATTGTACATTTGAGCTGAATGTGTCAAAATCTTAAAAATTAACAGGTGCCCAAGCAATTTAATGCTAGAATCATCATCCGGATGCCAAAATAAACTAAATACAGCAAAAGATTTGAGTGCACAACGTTTGGTTTAGGTTTGACAGCCATAATCACCTTTTTATTGCTTTAAATGCGTTTTTAGCGCATGATTGTACATTTGAGCTGAATGTGTCAAAATCTTAAAAATTAACAGGTGCCCAAGCAATTTCATGCTAGAATCATCATCCGGATGCCAAAATAAACTAAATACAGCAAAAGATTTGAGTGCACAACGTTTGGTTTAGATTTGACAGCCATAATCAGCAATTGTGTACATTTGAGCTGAATGTGTCAAAATCTTAAAAATTAACAGGTGCCCAAGCAATGTCATGCTAGAATCATCATCCGGATGCCAAAATAAACTAAATACAGCAAAATATTTGAGTGCACAACGTTTGGTTTAGATTTGACAGCCATAATCAGCAATTGTGTACATTTGAGCTGAATGTGTCAAAATCTTAAAAATTAACAGGTGCCCAAGCAATTTCATGCTAGAATCATCATCCGGATGCCAAAATAAACTAAATACAGCAAAAGATTTGAGTGCACAACGTTTGGTTTAGGTTTGACAGCCATAATCACCTTTTTATTGCTTTAAATGCGTTTTTAGCGCATGATTGTACATTTGAGCTGAATGTGTCAAAATCTTAAAAATTAACAGGTGCCCAAGCAATTTCATGCTAGAATCATCATCCGGATGCCAAAATAAACTAAATACAGCAAAAGATTTGAGTGCACAACGTTTGGTTTAGATTTGACAGCCATAATCAGCAATTGTGTACATTTGAGCTGAATGTGTCAAAATCTTAAAAATTAACAGGTGCCCAAGCAATTTCATGCTAGAATCATCATCCGGATGCCAAAATAAACTAAATACAGCAAAAGATTTGAGTGCACAACGTTTGGTTTAGGTTTGACAGCCATAATCACCTTTTTATTGCTTTAAATGCGTTTTTAGCGCATGATTGTACATTTGAGCTGAATGTGTCAAAATCTTAAAAATTAACAGGTGCCCAAGCAATTTGATGCTAGAATCATCATCCGGAGGCCAAAATAAACTAAATACAGCAAAAGATTTGAGTGCACAACGTTTGGTTTAGATTTGACAGCCATAATCAGCAATTGTGTACATTTGAGCTGAATGTGTCAAAATCTTAAAAATTAACAGGTGCCCAAGCAATTTCATGCTAGAATCATCATCCGGATGCCAAAATAAACTAAATACAGCAAAAGATTTGAGTGCACAACGTTTGGTTTAGATTTGACAGCCATAATCAGCAATTGTGTACATTTGAGGTGAATGTGTCAAAATCTTAAAAATTAACAGGTGCCCAAGCAATTTCATGCTAGAATCATCATCCGGATGCCAAAATAAACTAAATACAGCAAAAGATTTGAGTGCACAACGTTTGGTTTAGGTTTGACAGCCATAATCACCTTTTTATTGCTTTAAATGCGTTTTTAGCGCATGATTGTACATTTGAGCTGAATGTGTCAAAATCTTAAAAATTAACAGGTGCCCAAGCAATTTCATGCTAGAATCATCATCCGGATGCCAAAATAAACTAAATACAGCAAAAGATTTGAGTGCACAACGTTTGGTTTAGGTTTGACAGCCATAATCACCTTTTTATTGCTTTAAATGCGTTTTTAGCGCATGATTGTACATTTGAGCTGAATGTGTCAAAATCTTAAAAATTAACAGGTGCCCAAGCAATTTAATGCTAGAATCATCATCCGGATGCCAAAATAAACAAAATACAGCAAAAGATTTGAGTGCACAACGTTTGGTTTAGATTTGACAGCCATAATCAGCAATTGTGTACATTTGAGCTGAATGTGTCAAAATCTTAAAAATTAACAGGTGCCCAAGCAATTTCATGCTAGAATCATCATCCGGATGCCAAAATAAACTAAATACAGCAAAAGATTTGAGTGCACAACGTTTGGTTTAGGTTTGACAGCCATAATCACCTTTTTATTGCTTTAAATGCGTTTTTAGCGCATGATTGTACATTTGAGCTGAATGTGTCAAAATCTTAAAAATTAACAGGTGCCCAAGCAATTTCATGCTAGAATCATCATCCGGATGCCAAAATAAACTAAATACAGCAAAAGATTTGAGTGCACAACGTTTGGTTTAGATTTGACAGCCATAATCAGCAATTGTGTACATTTGAGCTGAATGTGTCA
The DNA here is from genome assembly GCF_051991245.1 of Festucalex cinctus. Lineage (NCBI taxonomy): Eukaryota > Metazoa > Chordata > Actinopteri > Syngnathiformes > Syngnathidae > Festucalex > Festucalex cinctus. Next base: position 4,899 of record NW_027520295.1, on the reverse strand, counting down.
AAATCTTAAAAATTAACAGGTGCCCAAGCAATTTCATGCTAGAATCATCATCCGGATGCCAAAATAAACTAAATACAGCAAAAGATTTGAGTGCACAACGTTTGGTTTACGTTTGACAGCCATAATCACCTTTTTATTGCTTTAAATGCGTTTTTAGCGCATGATTGTACATTTGAGCTGAATGTGTCAAAATCTTAAAAATTAACAGGTGCCCAAGCAATTTCATGCTATAATCATCATCCGGAGGCCAAAATAAACTAAATACAGCAAAAGATTTGAGTGCACAACGTTTGGTTTAGATTTGACAGCCATAATCAGCAATTGTGTACATTTGAGCTGAATGTGTCAAAATCTTAAAAATTAACAGGTGCCCAAGCAATTTCATGCTAGAATCATCATCCGGATGCCAAAATAAACTAAATACAGCAAAAGATTTGAGTGCACAACGTTTGGTTTAGGTTTGACAGCCATAATCACCTTTTTATTGCTTTAAATGCGTTTTTAGCGCATGATTGTACATTTGAGCTGAATGTGTCAAAATCTTAAAAATTAACAGGTGCCCAAGCAATTTCATGCTAGAATCATCATCCGGATGCCAAAATAAACTAAATACAGCAAAAGATTTGAGTGCACAACGTTTGGTTTAGATTTGACAGCCATAATCAGCAATTGTGTACATTTGAGCTGAATGTGTCAAAATCTTAAAAATTAACAGGTGCCCAAGCAATTTCATGCTAGAATCATCATCCGGATGCCAAAATAAACTAAATACAGCAAAAGATTTGAGTGCACAACGTTTGGTTTAGGTTTGACAGCCATAATCACCTTTTTATTGCTTTAAATGCGTTTTTAGCGCATGATTGTACATTTGAGCTGAATGTGTCAAAATCTTAAAAATTAACAGGTGCCCAAGCAATTTCATGCTAGAATCATCATCCGGATGCCAAAATAAACTAAATACAGCAAAAGATTTGAGTGCACAACGCTTGGTTTAGATTTGACAGCCATAATCAGCAATTGTGTACATTTGAGCTGAATGTGTCAAAATCTTAAAAATTAACAGATGCCCAAGCAATTTCATGCTAGAATCATCATCCGGATGCCAAAATAAACTAAATACAGCAAAAGATTTGAGTGCACAACGTTTGGTTTAGATTTGACAGCCATAATCAGCAATTGTGTACATTTGAGCTGAATGTGTCAAAATCTTAAAAATTAACAGGTGCCCAAGCAATTTCATGCTAGAATCATCATCCGGATGCCAAAATAAACTAAATACAGCAAAAGATTTGAGTGCACAACGTTTGGTTTACGTTTGACAGCCATAATCACCTTTTTATTGCTTTAAATGCGTTTTTAGCGCATGATTGTACATTTGAGCTGAATGTGTCAAAATCTTAAAAATTAACAGGTGCCCAAGCAATTTCATGCTAGAATCATCATCCGGAGGCCAAAATAAACTAAATACAGCAAAAGATTTGAGTGCACAACGTTTGGTTTAGATTTGACAGCCATAATCAGCAATTGTGTACATTTGAGCTGAATGTGTCAAAATCTTAAAAATTAACAGGTGCCCAAGCAATTTCATGCTAGAATCATCATCCGGATGCCAAAATAAACTAAATACAGCAAAAGATTTGAGTGCACAACGTTTGGTTTAGGTTTGACAGCCATAATCACCTTTTTATTGCTTTAAATGCGTTTTTAGCGCATGATTGTACATTTGAGCTGAATGTGTCAAAATCTTAAAAATTAACAGGTGCCCAAGCAATTTCATGCTAGAATCATCATCCGGATGCCAAAATAAACTAAATACAGCAAAAGATTTGAGTGCACAACGTTTGGTTTAGATTTGACAGCCATAATCAGCAATTGTGTACATTTGAGCTGAATGTGTCAAAATCTTAAAAATTAACAGGTGCCCAAGCAATTTCATGCTAGAATCATCATCCGGATGCCAAAATAAACTAAATACAGCAAAAGATTTGAGTGCACAACGTTTGGTTTAGGTTTGACAGCCATAATCACCTTTTTATTGCTTTAAATGCGTTTTTAGCGCATGATTGTACATTTGAGCTGAATGTGTCAAAATCTTAAAAATTAACAGGTGCCCAAGCAATTTCATGCTAGAATCATCATCCGGATGCCAAAATAAACTAAATACAGCAAAAGATTTGAGTGCACAACGCTTGGTTTAGATTTGACAGCCATAATCAGCAATTGTGTACATTTGAGCTGAATGTGTCAAAATCTTAAAAATTAACAGATGCCCAAGCAATTTCATGCTAGAATCATCATCCGGATGCCAAAATAAACTAAATACAGCAAAAGATTTGAGTGCACAACGTTTGGTTTAGGTTTGACAGCCATAATCACCTTTTTATTGCTTTAAATGCGTTTTTAGCGCATGATTGTACATTTGAGCTGAATGTGTCAAAATCTTAAAAATTAACAGGTGCCCAAGCAATTTCATGATAGAATCATCATCCGGATGCCAAAATAAACTAAATACAGCAAAATATTTGAGTGCACAACGTTTGGTTTAGATTTGACAGCCATAATCAGCAATTGTGTACATTTGAGCTGAATGTGTCAAAATCTTAAAAATTAACAGGTGCCCAAGCAATTTCATGCTAGAATCATCATCCGGATGCCAAAATAAACTAAATACAGCAAAAGATTTGAGTGCACAACGTTTGGTTTAGGTTTGACAGCCATAATCACCTTTTTATTGCTTTAAATGCGTTTTTAGCGCATGATTGTACATTTGAGCTGAATGTGTCAAAATCTTAAAAATTAACAGGTGCCCAAGCAATTTAATGCTAGAATCATCATCCGGATGCCAAAATAAACAAAATACAGCAAAAGATTTGAGTGCACAACGTTTGGTTTAGATTTGACAGCCATAATCAGCAATTGTGTACATTTGAGCTGAATGTGTCAAAATCTTAAAAATTAACAGGTGCCCAAGCAATTTCATGCTAGAATCATCATCCGGATGCCAAAATAAACTAAATACAGCAAAAGATTTGAGTGCACAACGTTTGGTTTAGGTTTGACAGCCATAATCACCTTTTTATTGCTTTAAATGCGTTTTTAGCGCATGATTGTACATTTGAGCTGAATGTGTCAAAATCTTAAAAATTAACAGGTGCCCAAGCAATTTCATGCTAGAATCATCATCCGGATGCCAAAATAAACTAAATACAGCAAAAGATTTGAGTGCACAACGTTTGGTTTAGATTTGACAGCCATAATCAGCAATTGTGTACATTTGAGCTGAATGTGTCAAAATCTTAAAAATTAACAGGTGCCCAAGCAATTTCATGCTAGAATCATCATCCGGATGCCAAAATAAACTAAATACAGCAAAAGATTTGAGTGCACAACGTTTGGTTTACGTTTGACAGCCATAATCACCTTTTTATTGCTTTAAATGCGTTTTTAGCGCATGATTGTACATTTGAGCTGAATGTGTCAAAATCTTAAAAATTAACAGGTGCCCAAGCAATTTCATGCTAGAATCATCATCCGGAGGCCAAAATAAACTAAATACAGCAAAAGATTTGAGTGCACAACGTTTGGTTTAGATTTGACAGCCATAATCAGCAATTGTGTACATTTGAGCTGAATGTGTCAAAATCTTAAAAATTAACAGGTGCCCAAGCAATTTCATGCTAGAATCATCATCCGGATGCCAAAATAAACTAAATACAGCAAAAGATTTGAGTGCACAACGTTTGGTTTAGGTTTGACAGCCATAATCACCTTTTTATTGCTTTAAATGCGTTTTTAGCGCATGATTGTACATTTGAGCTGAATGTGTCAAAATCTTAAAAATTAACAGGTGCCCAAGCAATTTCATGCTAGAATCATCATCCGGATGCCAAAATAAACTAAATACAGCAAAAGATTTGAGTGCACAACGTTTGGTTTAGATTTGACAGCCATAATCAGCAATTGTGTACATTTGAGCTGAATGTGTCAAAATCTTAAAAATTAACAGGTGCCCAAGCAATTTCATGCTAGAATCATCATCCGGATGCCAAAATAAACTAAATACAGCAAAAGATTTGAGTGCACAACGTTTGGTTTAGGTTTGACAGCCATAATCACCTTTTTATTGCTTTAAATGCGTTTTTAGCGCATGATTGTACATTTGAGCTGAATGTGTCAAAATCTTAAAAATTAACAGGTGCCCAAGCAATTTCATGCTAGAATCATCATCCGGATGCCAAAATAAACTAAATACAGCAAAAGATTTGAGTGCACAACGTTTGGTTTAGATTTGACAGCCATAATCAGCAATTGTGTACATTTGAGCTGAATGTGTCAAAATCTTAAAAATTAACAGGTGCCCAAGCAATGTCATGCTAGAATCATCATCCGGATGCCAAAATAAACTAAATACAGCAAAAGATTTGAGTGCACAACGTTTGGTTTAGGTTTGACAGCCATAATCACCTTTTTATTGCTTTAAATGCGTTTTTAGCGCATGATTGTACATTTGAGCTGAATGTGTCAAAATCTTAAAAATTAACAGGTGCCCAAGCAATTTCATGCTAGAATCATCATCCGGATGCCAAAATAAACTAAATACAGCAAAAGATTTGAGTGCACAACGTTTGGTTTAGATTTGACAGCCATAATCAGCAATTGTGTACATTTGAGCTGAATGTGTCAAAATCTTAAAAATTAACAGGTGCCCAAGCAATTTCATGCTAGAATCATCATCCGGATGCCAAAATAAACTAAATACAGCAAAAGATTTGAGTGCACAACGTTTGGTTTAGGTTTGACAGCCATAATCACCTTTTTATTGCTTTAAATGCGTTTTTAGCGCATGATTGTACATTTGAGCTGAATGTGTCAAAATCTTAAAAATTAACAGGTGCCCAA